>NW_027069809.1:415145-418722 GCF_002906115.3 Quercus suber
GGGGGGTGGGGGGGGGTGGTGGAGGAATAATTACAAAGAAAGAGTTTTGTTGTTTAAATCCTTGTCAGATGGAGTAAGAGAAAACAGCAGAACTCCATACTTTCTTGAGAAAACCATGTATGAATTTCACTTTAGCAGGAAAGGTAAAAGATAAAATGGCAAGCTTGATGTGAACCTATCCCCAAAAAACCATGAGTCGTGAGGACCCTCTAAACCTTTAAATCTGAGGTTTGGGAAAATAAAGAAAGACTCAAAAAATCCAGGAGCTTATTTGAATGTCCATAAGGGCTAAGAATGGCACGAGATACACTAGAACAGCCATGATTGATTGAAGATTGTGTTTGAAATTTATGAGAAAGTAACTATCACTTATGAGAGTTGGTTGAGATTGAAACCAAGATTGGTGAGTGGGTTTGTGATAGAGAGCAAGAGTTGATTTTGAGGGCAGTGGAGATTTGCTAGACTATAGTAGGTGTGGACTGTGGAGTGCCTGTATCTGGTATGCTTTAGGAGGCCTTTTATGTTTTTTTACATCATGTATTAAACTGTTTATTTAATACTTTGTATTTTCTACTATAAGATTATAGATATATTTTTGTTAAGAATGAGGGAGAGTGTTATGGTGAACTGAGCAATCTGGAGCTTTTTTCATGTATTACTAGAATACCAAGCTCCCAATGTTTTGCAACAATGCTCAAATCACGGTACATCTAACTAGAATGGTAACTGTGGCAAGAGAACAACAAAATAGCAAAAGGAAGATGAAAATTTATGTCTTCCAAAGGACAAAATTAAAGAGTAGATGCAATTTCACATGTTCCTGCTAAAAACCATTTCCTCTGATGTGTCAGGGCAGTATAAATTTAAGCATAGCTTGATCTAGGTTGACCATTACCCCAAACACCGCCACCCCTAGCCTGCTCGGTGGAATTGAAAAATTATCTTAAGGTGTAGACAGATAATAATTCTTATTGCCAAATGTAATGATGATGATGTTTCTGCAGCCTTCCTGCTAGAGTTGAATACATCAAACCTTATCACGAGAACTCAAGGGCATCTATTTTATTTGAACCTGAGTACTTTCAAGAGGGCAACAATACTAAGGCCAAGTAAAGTATAGACAATTAGAATGACAATTCTAGACCTTTGCATGTGATGAATTTGCAGAACTACTGCCAAGTCCCCCGTCCCACACACACCAGATTATACAAGAAGGAATCCCTTGGAGGTGGCCCCAAAATGCTGGCAAAGGGAAAATGAATTCAAGTGCACCAGGTTGTGCGTTTAACTTATGAGAGAGGAAGAGAAAAGCAGGATAAGCTTCTAACCGCTTGTTTACATTATTTTTGTTCTAAAAATTCAAAGTATATTGCATCCACCTGTATTTTTCAAAGATGATACCAACATAGGCACATAAAATTGTAACTAAGAACTCATTTTCCACATTGTAATTATGTGGAAGAGGATACTGTTTGATAAAAAGGACATTATCTTCTTTTTAATTATGCAACTTGGACTTAAATCAGTAATCTCTTGAGTATGACCCATTAGATGTTGATCTTCGTCTATTTAAAAAAATTATATTCGACTTTTTTTTGCTAAATAAAATTGTTGGGGAAATAACACCTTTGGAGAGACTCCAATAGAGATTAATAAAACATACAAGGACACCACTCAACCCAAAAGCTTAAGCCTATAGGTTTGGCCCAATTATGTTGTATTAACCACTCGTTCTTGTCATTAGTATCTCATTTGGGACTTCACTACTTAGCTAACCACAGCACACACACATGAATATTCCAACATATGTGCCACTTGATAAATACATTGTATGCAACATATTCAGTGATAATCAAAAGTATACAACATAACACTTTTTCCAAAACAGTTTTAAAAACTTCTTACCATTAAAAGATTTTGAATTTAGCAGCAAATCAAATGACTGATTTCCTTCATTAATTTTGATTTTCCTGTACATTAATGTCCTTCCAAATTGATTGGTACCCAATCATATAAATGAGCCAGGTAATTTATAGAGAGAGAGAGAGAGAGAGAGAGAAGGCTGTGACAAAGACACTGAAAGATGTAAATGAAACAATAGAACTAAAGGAAGAAGACATATCTTGGCATACCTTGGCATATTTCTTTGAAGTACAATCAGGAGGTTTTCATTTTCTTCCACGGTGATGGATTGAAATCAGCATCTTCATTTACAAAGGCTGGGCCATTGAAGACAAACGCATATCTGTCATGGTTCCCTGACATTCATTCACGGTTGCCTGGGATGGTGTTGGTTGGATAACATTGGTGTTGCATTTCTGGTCCGTCAATAAGCATATCTACTCTCATAATTTTGGTATTCCCTTGTAATCTCAAGTGATCTCACACAGAGTCATACTCTTTGTTAAGACGATGGACTATGCTGGCTAATGCTGTGCAAGCCGTTTCCACTTGCGCATCCCAAGGTCTTCCCTTGTTGATCTCACATAAGAGCCGTACTCTTTGTATACCTTCCTGCAACTGTCCATCTGCAAACAGCTTCCTCTTGCGCATCACAAGGTCTTCCCTTGTTGATCTCACATAAGAGCCATACCCTTTGTTATGACGATGGGCTAGCTGGTTTATGCTGGCTTTAGTGTTTGAAACCATAGCTTCCTCTCGTGCCTCCCAGAGGACTTTCATCTCCATTACTACATACGAAATGAATTCATCTATGGTGACTCTTTTTGCTAGTAACTCACTTGGGGGATCAATTATATGTTAAATGAATTCCGTAACAGATTGAGCTTGGATCATTTCAACTCTAAAACCCCGTTGACCACCATACCACAGTCCTTTGGCAAAGGGACAGCTTTGAAATAGATGTAAAACAGAATCTTCTGCTATTTCACAAAGAGGGCAATAAGCATCTTGGGTTTTGGAGCTTTCGACCAGCTTCTGCTTATTAAAAGGGAGGACCCCTGCAGCCACTCTAGATAAAAACATTTCTAATCGTGCATCAAAAGACACTTCAAATAGTCTGTCCCGAATGCTTTCACAGGCCATGAAATTATGAGGAGAACATACACATGCTACATTGACTCCACTCCTTTCAATTGTAACTTCTGCTAGTTTAGGATCATAATTTGAATTTTACACTGAAGCTTAGGCCATGTTTGGATCAATTTTTTTTTGTCACTCAATTTCTGTCACTCATAACTCATCACTCTAAAATACAATGTTTGTTTGGCACCATCACTCACTTTCCACTATTTGTGGGCACCATACTTGTCAACCGGTGCAGCCTTTTCTTTTTCTTTTTTCAGTACCCAAACTCACCGAACCCAGTGGAAAAAAAAAAAAAAAAAAAAAACCCAGAACATGAAGACCGAACCAGTGAAAGAAGAAGAAGAAAAAAAAAGAAAAAAAAAAGACCGAACCAGTGAAAGAAGAAGAAGAAGAAGAAGAAAAAGAACCGAACAGCCAAGCCAGAGAAGAAAGGAAAAAAAAAGTCAAAAGGTGAGGCTAAATACTATTTGTGGGTCCCTATGTGTGTTTAATTACAATATTACCATTGAATTATGAGTTTATGGAAACT
>NW_027069809.1:419548-449173 GCF_002906115.3 Quercus suber
TCGAATTGCGTTCAATCCCTAATTGGACAAATCATTCAGTAAGAAACGGTATGCAAAAGAAACAGCCAAAAATATAATAGGTTGTTAAATTTTAAATAAAAACCACACTAATATAGTGATATTTTCTTCAAACATTAAAAATACAAAATAAAAGAAAAAGAAAGAAAATTCACTATGTCGGCTAGGTGAAAAAAGGGAAAAATTAAACCAAAAGAACTTACCTTATTTACAATAAGTGCTTGAGGATCATCCTTGTAACACAATAGCCTGCTTCGTTCTAATTTTTGTCCCATTTGCTGAATCAAGCCATGCATCCATAGTTTGCCATCTCTACCAACGACTATGAGACACTTATCAATAAGTCTTTTAATATCATAATGTGGTTCATAGCAATAGATACTGGTTAGTATATCTACAACAAAATCCTTCTCTTCTCCTATAAGGAAACATGCAATATCAAGAAAAATATCTTGTTGAGGTTGTTCCAATCCATCATAGCTTATTTTGAGTATTTCATGTATATCTCTATTAGGAAATCTTTTATATTTTTCTAATGCACTTTTCCATTCATCATTAGTTTTTCCATACAAATCTACTCCAATAATTTTTAGAGCTAATGGAAGACCTTTGGCATAATGTATAAATTGGTTGACAAGTTCCAAAGAATCTTCATCAGATCTATTTCTTCCAAAGGCATGTTGACAAAAGAGTTCACGAGATTCGTGTACATTTAATTCCTCAACCTTGTAGTACCTTACACAACAATATTTTTGAAGAGTATCTAGCAAGTGTTTGTCTCTTGTTGTTATAATAATTCTACTTCCAAAAGCAAACCGATCTTAGTTTTCAAAAAAAAAATCTATCTTTTCTAGTTTTTCCACATCATCAAGAACTACAAGAATCCTTTTATGATACAGCCTTTCAATTGTCATATTGTTTTCCCTAGATGTACTCCCAACCATCAAATTTTGATACCCTAAGATCTCATTACAAAGTGTCTCTTGCAGTTGGATTACAACATCATTTCTTTTTGATTTTTCTCTGACATTCTCTATACAGCTGCTTCCATCAAAATGATGACGAATTGTGTCAAATATAGCTTTCGCAATTGTTGTCTTACCCACTCCAGGAAGGCCATAGATCCCTACAATAAGAAAAAATCTGATTGAAGATCTAAACACCGATCTATGATGTCACGTACGCGAGAATGTATTCCAACTAGATATTTTGTAGCAGAAATTTTCGTGCAATCTAATTTAACACTTAAGATCTCTTCAGAGATATCTTGGATAATTTTGAATTCCGAGGGGCCGCAGCTGCCAATCACATAGCATTAAATATACATAACGAGTCAGACAAGAAAAAAGAAATACATTATACGTGAACAAGGACTAAATTCTTTACAGGCATGTGATCAAAATAGAAATATCTTTATTATATATTCTTCCGTTTCTAACTTTGTATCATTGACCTTTGTAGCATTACCGGTATGTGATCAAAATAGAATACTTTATTAATTTGGCAATATAAAAAAAATATATAAAGAACTATGAATAAACAATTAATGCTAATTGTTTTTGGGTCCTGTTAGTAGATGCCCTTTGGACATTTGTTAATAGACCATTTTATATAAGAGCAGCTCCACATTAGGTCGTCTAGGGTGGTCACAGGACCACCCTGACCTGAAAAATAATAATTTTTATATATAATTTTTTTTAATTATGATTTTTTTATCCTTAAAAAAATTTTTGTAACCCCCCTAAATTCATTTAGGCCCAACATAATTAAAGTTTGAACAAAATTTCGCAACAAATTTAGTTGCAAACTAAGGCTACAACCCCACTCAATATATTTTTTATTGGATGTGAATTTTGACAAATTCACATTTGAATTACATTTTCTTCTTATATCCTCCAAATTTACAAAATTTCAAGAAAATCAAAAATCAATAATTATGTCATAATCAAATGTTTAAATTTTGAGTTTTGTAGTCTAAAATTATACATAAAAAATAAATTTATGGATTGAATAGTAAATAACATTCAATTGGAATGAAATTTGATATTTTTTTTTCAATAATATAAAAAATATACAATTCAACGGTTAAATTTTCAAAATATGTAACTATGTTAATTATTTTAGTGACAATTGTAGCTTTAGACTATAACTAAGTTTGTAACCAAACTTTTTCAATAAATTTAGTCATCTTAACAATATATTAAGTCCTTAAAAACAAAAAGAAAAGGCCAAGAAAAATTTTATTTAGCTAAAATTTTGAAAGAGATGTGACTTGAAGCATTGATAATGAGATTATTACGCAATGACTTCAAAATAAGAAAATTCGTAGAAGGAAATTGTAAGATTTTTTTTTATGTATTTTCCTTTTTTTTTTTTTTGGGGAAAATATATGAAGTTCTCTTTTTTGTTGGATTTTGTATAATTTAAGTTTCTTAATGACCACCCTGGAAAAAGTTCTTATAGCCGTCACTGATTTTAAGGAAAGATTTTATACTACTTTTATGGGAAATATAAAAAATTGTCCAAAAAATTAATTCATTTTTTCTTTTCCATAAAAAGTTTCTAAAAATATTTCCTAACTTTTCTCATTATTCTTAAAACTAAATTTGGTGGTGAAACCAAAAAATTAAAAATCATAAAAGTCAAAGAGTAGTTGTTAATACATACTCGCCCTTGTAGTAATGACCAGTAAAGTTGCTCGCCTTAGTTAGAGCCTTCCTCCATTTTTGCACCTTCTTCATATTATCCTGAAATTTTTTTCATGTTCTTCTAAATGTTCTCCAAACTTTCCCTTGTGATAGCGTACTTCCGCTGGATCTACCTTATAAAAAATTGGTATCACCTTAACCATTTGGCCATTCTTCTTACATTTAATAATCTTGACAAGTTCATCTAAACACCAGGTGGAAGATGCATAGTTTTCAGAAAATACAATTATCGAAATCATTGAACTTCCAATGGCTTTGATAAGTTCAACAGAAATTTCTTCTCCCCTAGGAATCCCATCATCCATGAAGGTCTTAACCACCCTCATTTCCAAAATGCCTTTCAAATTGCTCGTGAATCCCATACGGGTATCTTCACCTCTAAAACTCAAGAACGCATCATATTCGAATGCATTGTTTAGAATAACCATTTTGACAGTCTAGACTATCTAAAAAGAAGAGGAAAAAGAAAGATGTGTCAAACCAGACCAAGCAAAGCAAATGAAAAATTAAAAATAGGAGATGTGTACCATCACGCGCCCCTGACACGATGGTCACTCCACAAGTATAAGTGTTTATGAGGTGTGAGAGCAAAGACTAAGGTTCAAGTCTCTAGGAAGGAAACTCATACATATATACACTTAGATTATTCTAAAGTAAAATTTCTATTTTGTTTAAAAATAAAATAAAATAATAAGAGATGTGTTATTCCATTCAACTCCCTATACAACAACAATAACAAACAAAGCATCAACAAGAGCGGCCCAACATAATTTGGGGTCTAAGACAAAAAAATTCATGTGGGTCTTTTATATGTAAATATTAATTAAATAAATTTATTTAATACTAATCATTAATCAAATCAAGGTTAATTTTATACATTAAATGCATAATTTAATGAATGAATAATGTCAATTTAACTAATGTTAATTTTATACAGAGACTACCGCACATCTTTGATGCAATATTCATTTTACAGATATAACTACTTGTGGGTATAGAGGTAAGATCGAGGCTCAAATATCTAAGAAAGAGTTTCACACACACACACACATATATATATATATATATATATATACACACACACTTAGGTTAGATTAGGTTAGTTCTATCTTGTTAAAAAAAAAATTATATATATATATATATATATAGAGAATTGAATATCATAACTTCTTCCAAAAAATAAAAAAATTGAATATCATTGAAGAACCAAAAATTTTAATTAAAAAAACCTAAAAATATATTGTGATTAAAAAAGGTACTTTATATTAGATAAATAACCCTGCATAGTTAAGCAATGTAGTAGGATATTATTTGAAGTGTGGGTTCTTAGCATAAGTTTAAAAAAATTAAAGTCACAAACAATTAGGGGGATTAATCTATAATTAGTGATTTAACTGAAAAGTTCAATTTTTATTCATAGGACCCTTATCATATTTCTCTCAAGTCTCATTCTCAAACTTTTTTTATTAAAAAAAAAAGTCAGCCGGAAGACGAAGGAGTCAACTAAACCAAACCTCACAAAAGATTTCAAACTCTGCTATAAATTAGAACATAGATCTAGAAATAAAAATGAGGAAAGAGAGGGTTCGAGCCACAGCCTGACAACGGCGGCGCGTCTACCAAGCCACTATCAGTATCAGCTCTCCGCAAAGCTGGTTTCGGCCGAAGCAAAGCTCCTCACCAAAAAAAAGAAAGAAAAAGAAACCGCTGGCGCTACGATGGCGAACTGGTGGGGAGACTTGAGAGACTTGTGATTTTCAAACGGAAATTGCTTGACTGTTTCTCGTGAGGAAGAGAAGGGATGTAGTAATTTCCTACGTCTTTGCTTGGAGAGTGGGTTTACTTTTTTGGTGGGAGAAGGGAGATGACTGTGTTTACTTTATGTACTAGCACTATACTTTCTCTCGGAGACTTTTTCTTTTCTTTTCTTTTTTTCTTTTTTTTTCTTTTTTTTTTCACAGGGAATTTTTTATAAAAATACTCATTTTAAACTAAAAAAAGACTAATACGTGCCCTTAAAGCACGCTTTCACCGTCTATTTTGATTTTTTTTTTTTTTTTTATGAAGAATTGGAAATTGCTTGGCTGTTCCTCGTGAGGAAGAGAAGGGAAGTAGTAATTTCCTATGTCTTGGTGAGTGTGTTTACTTTTTTGGTGAGAGATGACTGTGTCTGTGTTTATTTTATGTACTAAGTGCATCCATGTCAGTGAATATAAAATCAAGTAAAATGAAAAAAGAAACTGTTTTTATACGTTTTGTCACAAAAATATATTACATTAGTCCTTCTAAAAATGTCTAAAAGTGTGTATATCTTTACACGACCTACAGTAACCATGTAATTTTACACAGTTATTTTATTAATTTCTGTTCGCTCCTTTTTCTCTCTTTCTTCTCTGAGCTCTACAAACTCAGTAGCTTCATCACTTCTCATCTTCTTCTTTTTCCCTAGATGCACACAAATATAAACACACCCACACACAAACACATCCACACAGAGCTCCGATCAACACAAAGATTCACTTGCTCAAAAAAAAAAAAAACCACGAGATACACAAACAAACCCACACGGACAAATAACAAAGAGACAAATCGGAGTATGATCGGAGCTTGACTAGAACGATCAAAGCTCGTTGATGTGTGGATCGGAGCTAGGTGAGATCGTAGCTCGTTGATGCGTGGATCGGAGCTAGGTGAGATCGGAGCTGTGAGGGAGAGTGAGGGGTGGGATCGGAGCTGTGAGGTGAGATTGAAGTTGTGAGGGAGAGTGAGGGGTGGGATTGAAGCTGTGAGGGGTGGGATCGGAGTGGGATCGGAGCTGTGAGGGAGAGTGATGTGTGGGTATGGAGCTTGTGATTGGAGCTAATGTGGGTTAGACAAATAGGGAGAGAAATGGGTATAGAGAGATAGACCGAGAGGGAGAGAGATGGGTATAGAGAATCAGAAAAAATGAAGAGAGAGAGAGAGAGAGAGAGATAGAGCGCGTATAAAAAGGGGTTAGTTGAGAAATAATAAAATAATTGAAAAAATTGATTATTTAAATAAAAGAGGTGATAGAATAGATGAACTGATGTGGGTGTATTGTAAAAGTGAATGTGTAAAATAGAAAAAGTAGGTTTTTATGTGTAAAATAGACAGAAATTTTACATGAGCTGATGTGAATGCTCTAATACTATACTTTCACTCGGATACCCTTTTTTTTTTTTCACATTGGGATTTAAAAAAAAAAAAAACTCATTTTAAACTTTAAAAAGACTCATGTGTGCTTAAGGTTTCATTTTGGGAGTTTATAATGGAATAGAATAGAATAGAATAAAATAATCATAAAAAGAATGGAAGAGAATGACATGATCATAAAGAAAATGGAATAGAATGAAATATATTTAAGTAAGGGAAAGGAATAAAAAAAAAATAGAATGAAATGAAATAGAATAAAATTAAGTAACCTTGATTGGATGTTTTAAAATTAAGGAATGAAAATGGATGAAATGTAAGTAGTTTTAATTGAGAGTAACATGAAGAGAATAAAATGAAATTATTTTATGACAATATTACTATTAAACCCCTATTTTAAAATAAAGGGTTGAACATATAGAGGTATTTTGGAAGTTTTAGCAAAAAAATCATTAAATCTAATTTCATTCTCTCCCATTCTTCTCAAT
Organism: Quercus suber; assembly: GCF_002906115.3. NCBI lineage: Eukaryota > Viridiplantae > Streptophyta > Magnoliopsida > Fagales > Fagaceae > Quercus > Quercus suber. Next base: position 425,934 of record NW_027069809.1, read on the forward strand.
TTTTAGGGGAATGAAAATTTGAGATTTTAATGTGGCATTTGGTACGGGAGAATTTACATTATTCCTAGCATCTAGATTTCCTAAGAATGTGATTCTTTGCAATCTAGATGCTTAGGAATATAATTATTCCTATGTTTGGTTTAATTGAGAATCTCTTAAAATTCCTAGGAATGTAAGATAATAATATTTGGTTTATTCTTAGGAATCTTAAATGGATTATTTATTTTTCCCATTCTATCCTTAAATTTGAATGTGAATTACCAAGTCCTTAAAAAAAAAAATCTTCATCTAAATAAATAATGAAAAACAAAATATAAGCTATTAATAATTTGTTGAGCAACACACATACAACACCAAAACTAAATATCTAGCAATAATGGAGGGTCCCTTTCAAAAAAAAAAAAAAAATTCACACATGAAACCTAAGTAGAACTTTATTAAAGAATATATTATAAAAACAAGGGAAAAGATATTGATAATTTGTTTTATATTTTATCTTGATTGCTTAAATGATAAGGAAAAATGGTTAAAATTGTCAATTTATAAAAAAATACAATTTCCTTTAAACTTGGGAATCTGGATACCTACCTATTTTAAAGGAAATCTCCATTCCTACTGAGAGGGGTTTAAAGGGGGAATCTAGATTCCCTTGACATCTAACTCCTTGGTTTGATTTGCAACCAAATATGAAAATCTTTAAATATTCTTAGGAATCTTAAGATCTCATTTAGGAGGAAAGAATGGAAATGAATGAATAAAATAATTTTAAAATTTTCTTCCCTTTCCTTGTTTGGGAGTTTTAATAGAGTGATTGAAAAGTTCATTCTCTTATTTGGGAGTTTAAGTGGGAGGGAATGGAATGGATAGGAAGGAACACTCATTCCTCTCTATTCTTTTAAAACCTCTGTAAAGTTGTTCTTTACAACTATATGTTTTGTTGGCTTATATTCTGTGCTAAATTTGATTGTAATTTTTTTCAATCTTTTGTACTCTATATTTATTGTGGGATTTGATTATAAGGGTTATGTGATAAAGAGAGAGAGTGTGAAGACTCAAGCAATTGAAGACCGAAGAGTTTTCATGGGTAGCTCGTGACTAAGCATCCCACAAAGTGACTCATGTGACTTACACATGCTAAAATGTGAAGAGTTAGGCCAGGATGGAGACAGATGTGCTTCGCGAGTATTTCGCGGGTAAGGCCTTCCCACAAGACACCTGCGAGATATTCTGTTCTGCTAGACTGTCCATTTTAATACACCTTTCTGTGCCTACACTATATATACTCACATTACTCACAAATGTTGAGGAGTGCTTTTAAAAGAAAACCCTAACTAAACATCTTGAGAGTTAGAGATTGCTATATCCACAATCCTCTACACATTAACTTGTGAAATTTCCTCAACTCCTACCTCTCTATTTTCATACCATTGAGAGATTGATAGCCCAAACATTTACCACACCCTTTCAGAGTGTCAAGTGAAGTTTTGGTGCTGTTGAGAGGTATTGGAAAAAGCTAAGGATGACAGATGCAACATGGAACTTACTGTGGGATCTGGAGAACTAGATAAGACACGGTTCCGAGAAACCTTGTTGGAGTAGGAGTTTGGAGAGCTTAGGTAAATCGGGTAGATTAGACTTAGAGGGTCTCTTGCTAACCTATGTATTCCAACTGATTGTCTAGTAGATCGATTTCTGCTTTGAGGGCGGCGAAAAAGCTTTTCACCAAGTTCTTCGGTTTCTTCTTCGATAACACATCGGCGTGTTATCTTGTATTTGCATCTTTTTTCTCTACTCTTTTACATTCCATTTTACTGCTGTGTTGTTTTGATTATGAATTAGAGTAGCTTGTTTGTTTATCCGCTCGCTTTTACACTATTTCGCACTTAGTATTAAGTTAGTGTAAAATCAATCGAGCCGTAACTTTAATTTGGGGTTTAAACAGCTCTTGTGTTTTTAACACATTTCGAGCTTTTAACCTCAAATTTTCATTCGTCCTAAAATTGGGAGGAATGGGAGAGAATGAAATTAGATTTAATAATTTTTTTTACTAAAACTCCCAAAATACTCCTATATATTCAACCCTTTATTTTAAAATAGGGGTCTAATAGTAATATTATTATAAATGATTACATTACATTTCCTCTATGTTACTCTAAACAAGATTACTTACATTCCATTCATTTTCATTCTTTAATTTTAAAACATCTAATCAAGGTTACTTAATTCCATTCTTTTTCATTCTTTTCCTTACTTAAATACATTCATTTCCTTTCCATTTCCTTATAATCATTCCATTCCATTCCATTTTATTCCTTCTCTTACGAACTCCCAAACGAAGCCTAAAACATTATCCTGTACAAAGGCCACATAAAGGAATAGAGAAGATTTAGTGTTCCTTCCTACCCATTTCATTCCCTCTCATTTGAACTCCCAAACAAGGAATGAACATTTCATTCCCTCTATTAAAACTCTCAAACAAGGGAAATAGAATATTCTAAAATTATTCTTTCATTCTATTCCATTCTCCTCTCTCAAACGGGGCTTAAGAGGCACACATTTAACCATTCATTTTGGAAAAGTTTTATGAAAAGTTGAAAAATCTGTCAAAACAATTAATTACTTTTCATTTTTCCATAAAAAGTTTCCTAAAATGGTTTACTAATGTATGCCCTAAAAGCACACGTTAGTAAGTTCCTTTATTTATTTTACCAACTTACTTAGGCCTCGTTTGGTAATGATATTTAAATAATGAAAACTATTGTTTAAATACTACGATACGTATTTTTACACACTTTTTTACTTACACGTATTTCCACAAAACTTAAACAATATTACTAGAAATCTCTTTTCAAACAAGTCCTTAACTATACACCCAACATCTCATTTCTTAATTTTACATACAACCCTGTCAAATAATATAGACCACACAATCAAATAATATAAAAAACTAGTTTCTATCTCTTCCCTTCCATCTCTCTTTTAATCAACATCTCTCTCTCTACCAAAATCCTCACAACCCCTACCAAAAACAACTAAACCATCACAACAAACCCAGCAAACTACCAAACCCACNTATTACTAGAAATCTCTTTTCAAACAAGTCCTTAACTATACACCCAACATCTCATTTCTTAATTTTACATACAACCCTGTCAAATAATATAGACCACACAATCAAATAATATAAAAAACTAGTTTCTATCTCTTCCCTTCCATCTCTCTTTTAATCAACATCTCTCTCTCTACCAAAATCACTCACAACCCCTACCAAAAACAACTAAACCATCACTACAAACCCAGCAAACTACCAAGACCCACCAAAATTCACCCAACAAACTCAAAAACAACTCAACAAAGTCTTATCAAACCACCACTACCATAGCACCGTCGTTGATTAAAACTCACCATCACAGTTGATCAAAACCCATCACCACTGCCAATCTATCACGTCCCTAACCACAGATTCAACCACTAAGGTCTTAAAGAGACGGACTAAAGAGAGAGGATGGGGGGGGGGGGGAGGGAGACAAAATAGAGAGAGAGTTGGAGGACTATGATTTAAATGATAATAACATGAAATTTTAATTTCTAATTATTTATTTTATATTATTTTAATAATCTACCACATTTTTTTTAATAATAAATATACAATATTACTATGATTTAAACTCAATTATCAAAATATTTAAGAAAATTATAAGGATTTTCGCTATATGTTTTAAATTTTTTATAATTTATTATAATATTTGGTTTTTTTGATAGAAACTTGGTTTACTCCAATTGTTCAAGAATCAGTGTTGGTTTGATGATTCTATAAACTAGGGTTTTGTTTATGATGGCCAATAGTGTTTAGCTTCCTTTTGGGCGAGTGGGAGAAGGTTTTCTAAGCCTAATAAATTTGTTGATTGAGTGTAGCTTTTCAAAATTAAGAATGCATACTGGTAGTTGCAATCTCGTTTCTTTATAGCACTCTTAAAATACTGCCACTGACAGTAATAAAAGCTTCTTTTTTTTTTAAATGAAAAAAAAAAACCAATAATTTAAATTAAAAAAAATTGTGAGTCGGGTTATGCAGCCAACTCATCAATCCATCAAAACCAACCCAATCCAACCAAATTGGTTAGGTCAATTTTTAGGGATTTATGGGTTAGGTTGGGTTGTCAAAATGTTTTTTGCTATTGATTGGGTCAAGTTTGGTTGAGATTCATAAATTTACCTACCCCAACTTGACCCACCTATATCTAATATATATTTAAAACATATATTACATGCTTTCGTTAATTACTCTTTTACGCCTCTTCATAATACTATAAAAGCAAAATTTAAGTACAGTACTTAAGTATTATTTCTTAGGTTCCCTTTTTAAGATTCTATTATGTAGATTTTTTCTTATGGGATGGAAGTGTATTTTTTAGTTAAATAGACACATGACTGAATCTTAAGAGAGGAACCTAAGAAACAATACCTAAGATACTGTATCTAAGTTTTGTCCATACTATAAAACAAAAACTCTTAACCCATTTTCTCAGTTCAACTCTCAATCTCTCACTTCACTCTCTCCCTACTTAGAATTTATGTATGGTGGTGCTACTACTTAGAATTTTCAAAAGATGGCATGAGGCAACAAACAATTGAAATACTGTTATTTTATTTTGTTTCTCAACTAAGTTGGGATAAAACTATTTAATATCTTACTATTTAAAAATCATTTGGTTTGATAATTTGTTTATGGTACTATGCTTTGAATTTTTGGAAGATGGTAGGGCACTTGTAATATTGCTGGTTGCAATTGTTCTAATGCTCAATTAATAAATAAATAAATAATAAAAATAAACCTATCCAACCTTTGGGTCAAACCTGACTCATGTGGGTTGGGTTAGATTGGGTTAAACCCCTGTGATAGTTTGAGTTCAGTTGAGTTATTTTACAACCCAATCATAGTGGATTGGTTTGAAAAAAACCCCAATCCAACCAGAGACATGCACACCCCTTGTGATTCAATCAGAGCTTTTCATTTTCATTGTTACGTCATCTCATAATTATCTCCAAAAGTGATAAGATGATGATTAATATCAAAAATATCATATTGTTAGTCAAAGTACTTTTTTTTTCCCCTTTTCCTTTTTAAATAACTTCATATGATAGGTTGAGTCATGTTGGTTTTTACTTTTTACACATGCACTGGGTTGGGTTGGGAATTTCTCAATCCGGCAAGATTGAATTGGATTGAAAAATTACCCAATCCAATCCATGCACACCTACCAACAAGGAAATATACAATAATTTTTCTCAATTATGTGCTCTTTTACTTTTCACACAATTGCTCTTTTTTATAAGTGTCAAATAGTGGTGGCATGATACAGTGACAGGGACACGTGGGTAATGAGATATATATATATATATATATATTGAAGTGGTGAGTAAGGATATGTTGGGGAACCATATTTCAAAATTAATGTCAGTGTTGACTATCTTTCATTTTGGCTCCTAACTAAAGGAACATTGCCTGAGCCTTAACTTATGTCAATATTGTTTTATTTAGATATTTCCTTTCTGTCAGTGATGTCTTCAATCAATTTATTTATTTATTTTGGTAAGTACACCTGCACTGCTCAAATGGCATCTCTCCTCCATATAGGAATAAGGTGGAGGTAAGCCAACCACGATCCCTTTCGTTAGTCATTGATTATGATGCTTGTATTTAGCTGTTAATATGGGCCCATTTCTTTTCTATACATTAGTAATGCTTCAGGCTTGAGAGGCTTCTGAAAGAGGACAAAGAGTTCTCAAATAATTTTGATCACATATAAGTTTTGCATCATGCTATTCTTATTTATTGACCTGAAGGAAAACTTACTTCAACAAAAAATTGGAACTTCATAGTTTCTGAGGTCCATCAGGTTAACAAGAGTTGATAGTGGATAACATGTGCAGTGAGTTGTTACCTTCAATTCGGGGATATTTATAGGTTTTCCAACCAAATGTACAACTGTTTGTTTCTTGCCTTTTGGACTAGCCCGCAAAATGTGAGAGAGGAGTAAGCCTTATGATTTCCTCAGCACCTTGCATTTTTATTCATGGTTCACCTTGTAAGTCGTACAATCTGTTATCTAACATTTTAATTATATGTGAAAAAGTGGCTTAGAAATAACCATTAAATATCAGTACTTCAAAGCTCAACTAATGTAGATGATATGTTCATGTTTCTGTATGCTAAAAATTCATCACCTAAACAAAGAACATCATAAATAATTAAATACTACGGATTGTCTTCTCTTCTTGTCTGTTGATGCTGATACAGAGACTTTGTGTTGACATCTTTAACAGCATCTGTTATGACACAAATGCAAAGAGAATTTCATAACACCTCTTTCTTTTAGTAGTCTGTTTCCCAACTTTTGTGATGAATAAAGTAGATGATATCACCATAACTGTCAATAGAAAAATAAGAGTAAGATGTTAAATTTCAGAAGTAAATTTATTGAATGACTGGGAGCTCCTTTTGGATCAGGTATATTTATTAAGAGCATTCCTCTGCACTTATATGTAATTGTTTTGGTCTTCACTGGCATCTCATTTAGTACCAGCTTAGATTGGACTCCCAGAAAAAAGTGCTAGTTAGCCTAGTTTTTATATCATTAGTCTTACTGTAACATAATATCCAAAATATTATGGGATGCTGTAGTGATGAACTTGGATCTAATGATTTCCTTTTCTTGTTATCTTTTCTAGGGGGGCCGCTTGCATTGTCTATATCCTTGGTGGGCAGATGCAACTGTGGATTTTATGATTAGTGGGGGTTAAAATGTTAGAACACAGATACAACAGGTACATGCCAAATTGTTTTGCCGTTTAAATCAACAAACGTTATAGTGTCCTATTGTCCTGTATATACAAAAGAGGATCCCTTGTTATAGAACAAATGGAATGAGAACAATGCTTATAGAATGAGAAACTTAAGTTTCATGTAACAGATATCTATAGACTATGGTGCATGTGAAGGAGAACATTTGATGTGTTCGAGGAAAAGGACATTGTGTTCAAGAACTCATAGATCCTTAATTCATTTTCAGGCATTTCATTTCTTTTATTGCATGATCATTTTAACTTTCTGGTGCCTCAAAAGATGGTCAATATAGCCCTGAAGCAAATGAAGGAAATCATTTATCCTTGTGTATATGAAGGAAATCTAATCACCAAATTTCTTCCTGTGAAGGGAGCTATAAATTTAATAGGAAGCCTAAAAAATAACTTATGACACTTTGACAACTTATTTGGATGTCCTTTATAAGTGATATGGCTATGTTTTTCTGTCGTTGTTATGAAGCTTTGATTTAATATATTCTATTTATTAGTCTAAATAAAATCAACAGTCAATTGCATGTTTGAGTTTTGTGGGCATATCATCACGTCATTGGCAGAAGAACCTATCTCCAGTACAAAATTATAGCACCTTGTTTACATACATCATGTTTTATCCTTAATTGGATTTGTCTCATCTTGACAACAGCTTTGAAAATCACACATCAAAAGGCCAATGATAACATATGACACTTTGATAGCTTAGTTGCATGTCCTTTATAAGTTAGTGATGTGGCTAAATTTTGCTGGCATTGTTATGAAGCTTTGATTCAATATATTCTTTTTATCAGTCTAAATAAAATTCATAATCCATTGCATGTTTGAGTTTTGTGGGCATATCATTGGCAGAAGAACCTTATTTCCAGCACATAATGATAGCACCTTGTTTACATACATCGTGTTTTATCCTTAAATGGACTTGTCTAATCTCGACAACAGCTTTGGAAATCACACATCAAAAGGCCAATGATATTGGTTGGACCATGCCTTGGTGCTGCTGTTGCAACTGACTTTGTAGTTAACCATCCAGAAGCCATGAGTATATTAAATAATCGAACTTTATGATTATGCACCATCAATCCACCCTCTAACGTTCTATAAAACATCATTGTTTCGAATTCACCCTTTTCAGGTTAAAAAGCTGGTTTTAATAGATGCAAGTGTGCATGCAGAAGTCACAGGAAATCTAGCAACTTTGCCCAGAATTGCAGCATATGCCGGGGTGAGTCTTACCATAAAACTGTAAGTCCAGACTACTAAAACTTTCAAATTATTTATGCTATCAAAATTTATTTAAGGCCATCATTTTAAATTATTTATGCTATCAAAATTTATTTAAGGCGATCATGTCATAAAATTCATGCCTTTTCTTTGCTCATTGCCTAAGCCTTAACTTATGTTAATATTGTTTGATTTAGAGGTTTCTTTCAGTTAGTGATGCCTTCAATCAATTTATTTATTTTTATTGGTAAGTACCCATGCACTGCTCAAATGTCATCTCTCCTCCTTATAGGAATAAGGTGGAGGTGAGATCATGGCTTCTTCTTCTTCAAATGAATTATATTATTCCTTTAAATAAACCACATTAACAACTTTCCCTCATTTTGCCACTGTCCATCTCAACACGCTCTGTGTGAGTGCTTAGCCAGCCATGATCGTTTTGTTAGTCATTGATTATGATGCTTGTGATTAGCTGTTAATATGGACTCACTTCTTCTTTATAAAAAAAAGCTTGTATAATTGATTCTCAAATGTCAATACATAAGTAATGCTTCAGGCTTTTCTATGAGAGGCTTCAGAAACAAGACAAAGAATTCTCAAATAATTTTGATCAGATATAAGTTTCGCATCATGCTATTCTTATTTATTGACCTGAAGGAAAATTAAAAAAAAAAATTGAAACTTATTAGTTTCTGATAGTGGATAATATATGTAGTGAGTTGTTACCTTCAATTCAGGGATATTTACAGGTTTTCCAACCAAATGTACAACTGTTGCCTCTTGCCTCTTGGACTTGCCTGCAAAAATTTGAGAGGAGGAGCAAGATTTATAATTGCCTTAGCACCTTGCATTTTGCATTTTTTATTCATGGTTCACCTCGTACAATCTGTAATTCTAACATTTTAATTACATGTGAAAGTGGCTCAAAATTAACCATTATACATCAAAGATCAACAAATGCGGATGGTATGTACTGGTTTTGGTATGCTGTCCTTTTATTCATCACCTAACATTATAAAAACTGTTGATTGTGTTTTCTTCTTTAACAGCACCTATTATGACTAAGTACTTTGCAATAATGGATTCTAGTACGTTGCTGATAGCCTGATACAAACGCAAAGTAGATAATAACCATAATTGTCTTGAAAAAGAAGAATTTAGATGTTAAAATTTAAAAGCAAAGCAAAACAAGCCTTCTTTAGTTATGCATAACCTTTTTTTTTTTTGGGATCAGGTTTATTTATTGAAGAGCATCCCGCTGCGCTTATATGTAAATGTTTTGCCTTCACTGGCATCACATTTGGTACCAGCTTAGATTGGACTAATGTGAGTGTATACTCAGAAAAAAGTTATACTTTTTACGTCATTGGTCTACGGTATCATAATATCTTATTAAATATGGGGATCTTGGATCTAATAATATATTTTTTTTCCTGTTATCTTATCTAGGTGGGCCGCTTGCATTGTCTATATCCTTGGTGGGAAGATGCAACTGTGGATTTTATGATTAGTGGGGGTTATAATGTTAGTGCACAGATACAACAGGTATATTATGAATTGCGTTGCCATTTAAATCAACAAATGTTATTGTGTTGTTTTGTCCTGTATATACAAAAGAGGACCCTTGTTATAAAACAAATGGAGTGGGAACAACACTTATGGCATGTTTGGATGTTTAAAAAATGAGGGAGAGTAGAGTAGAGGGAGAGTAATGCAATTACCTTGTTTGGAAGTTTTTTAAAGAATGAAGGGGAGGAGTTTGGAGGAGTTTGGAGGGGTTTGGACTCCCTCTAGCCTCCCAATTTTAATTCCCCCAAATTGGAGAGATTTAGAGGGGGAGTAGATTACATAAACTATTGACCAAGTAAATTACCTAATTTACCCTTATTATATTAACAAAATTACACAAGGGGAATGGCTAATTACTCCCTTCCCCCTTACTAATTTTAAAAACATCCAAATAAGGTGGAGGTGAATCATTTTCCTCTACTCTCCTCCCCACTACTCCCCTTCCCTCTACTCCCCTCTACTCTCCTCCCTCTCTAAACTTCCAAACAAGCCATTAGAGAAGGGGAAACTTAAGTTTGCATATGACAGATATCTATGGACCATGGTGCATGTGAAGGAGAACGTTTGATGGTTCATGGAAAAGGACATTGTGTTCAAGAGCTCATAGATCCTTCATTCATTTTCAGGCATTTCATTTCTCTTATTGCATGATCTTTTAAACTTTCTGGTGCCTCAAAAGATGGTCAATAAAGCCCAGCAGCAACTTCTGAATGATCTCCAACATGGGAAATTAATTGGCAGGTGCAACTGCCTTGGTTTTTTATCTTGCTCGTTAATTTGTGCTGCTCTTCCCAATCTCTTTTCTGGATCCTTAAGATCTTTGAGAATTTTTTTATTTTAAATAACAATAATAATCATTTTTATTAGAGGAAATTTCCAACCCCCTCCCCCCTCTCTTTTGCTGGTGTAAGAACATGTGGCAGGTGTCCATGCATAAGTTTGGTAGATCTAAGCATGAAATTTACTATTTTGAGCTCTAAGTTGTTAAATAGAATTATCCATAACAAGATTATTAATAGTTGTACTATTTGTGCATGAGAGAGAGAGAGGATTCTGATGGGAGTGTGCGTTAAATTTTGTGTGGGAATGAATCTGCCTTAGGTTCCAGAAGAAGGTTTATTGGCATTTATTAAGCTATGTTTGTGTTTTTACCTCTTCACCCGCACCCCTCTGCCCCCTTTTAATGACAATTTCATATCTCAATCGAACGCCACAAAATTTTACTGTGTCTGAAAATGCTGTTTTCAATTTTATTTGCCAGGTAAAGCAGAAGACACTTACATATGGGGTGAGGATGTCCAGATCATTAGTAACAGGCTTGCAGTGGTTAGTGTATTTTATGGATATAAAGCATAGAATGCAACTGATAAGTAATGGAAAACATGCTCAGGATTCAGTTGGAATAACAGATTTGCTTAATTCTTTGATGCATTATGCAGAGACTGCACTGTGAACTGCCAAATGCAACTATACGTCAAATACCAGATTGTGGTCATCTTCCTGATGTCAAAAGGCCCAACTCAGTTGCCAAATTGATTGTGGATTTTGTTCAAGAAAATTGCTATAAGGAGATTGAATGTGTTTCCCAATATTGAAGTCCACTTTCCACTAGTTCAAGGGAATTTTTGTAAATGTAAAAAACTATCACAATTTGCATTCCATTTTTGCTTGAAGGTGACGAGCCATCTTTTATATTATTTGTTAGGCAAGAAACTTATTCGTAATCGACATAGATGCTGCCAGTCATTTCATTTGTATGCATTAAAACTGAATTAAACATATAACTTATTAACTACGTCCTGCGTAGAAAACTATTATTATCAATTTCACATCCATGTGATGCTTCAATTACCCATTCCAGAGTTTCTTTGATTTTTGGGACTAGTCTTAATTTCCTATATTTGCATCCTATTGTTTTCTTACCAAAATGGAATCTGCATCCTATTGTAAAAGTGAGATAGAGATAATGTCCTAATTTTTAGGATTTTTTTTTTTTTTTTTGAGATAATTACAAAGAAAAAGTTTTGTCGTTTAAATCCTTGTCAGATGGAGTAAGAGAAAACAGCAGAACTCCACATTTTCTTGAGAAAACCATGTACCCATTTCACTTTAGCAGGAAAGGTAAAAGAGAAAAAGGCAAACATGATGTGAACCTATCCCCAAAAAACCACGAGTCGTGAGGACCCTCTAAACCTTTAAATCTGAGGTTTGGGAAAATAAAGAAAGACTCAAAAAATGCAGGAGCTTATTTGAATGGCCATAAGGGCTAAGAATGGCACCAGATACACTAGAACAGCCATGATTGATTGAAGATTGTGTTTGAAATTTATGAGAAAGTAACTATCACTTATGACGGTTTAGATTGGAACCATGATTGGTAAGTGGGTTTGTGATAGAGAGAGAGAGTTGATTTTGAGGGCAGTGGAGATTTGCTAGACTATAGTAGGTGTGAAGTGCCTGTATCTGGTATGCTTTAGGAGGCCTTTTATGTTTTTTTACATCATGTATTAAACTATTTATTTAATACTTTGTAGTTTCTATTATAAGATTATAGATATATTTTTGTTAAGAATGAGGGAGAGTGTTATGGTGAACTGAGCAAGCTGGAGCTTTTTTCAGGTATTACTGGAATACCAAGCTCCCAATGTTTTGCAACAATACTCAAATCATGGTACATCTAACTAGAATGGTAACTCTGGCAAGAGAACAACAAAATAGCAAAAGGAGGATGAAAATTTATGTCTTCCAAAGGACAAAATTAAAGGGAAGATGCAATTTCACATGTTCCCGCTTAACACCATCTCAACTGATGTGTTAGGGGCAGTATAAATTTAAGCATAGCATGATCTAGGTTGACCATTACCCCCAACACCGCCACCCCTAGCCTGCCCGGCAGAATTGAAAAATTATCTTAAGGTGTAGACAGATAATAATTCTTATAGCCAAATGTAATGATGATGATGTTTCTGCAGGCTTCCTGCTAGAGTAGAATACATCAAACCTTATCACGAAAACTCAAGGGCATCAATTTTATTTGAACATGAGTACTTTCAAGAGGGCAACAGTACTAAGGCCAAGTGAAGTATAAACAATTAGAATGACAATTCTAGACCTTTGCATGTGATGAATTTGCAGAACTACTGCCTAGTGCTAACAAACTGATAGGCCAAAATTCTGATACACATATAATGCCAAAAGTAAAATACACCACCACCAATGAGATAATAAGGAAAATGATTTTTTTTTTTTTTTTTGACAAGCTGCGGTATCTAGACCTCTTTGACTATCTGACAATTCCCTCGGGTGTATGCAATTCTCCGTCCCACACGCCAAATTATTACAAGGAGGAATCCCTTGGAGGTGGTTCCAAAATGCTGGCAAAGGGAAAATGAATTCAAGTGCACCAGGTTGTGCGTTTAACTTATGAGAGAGGGAGAGAAAAGCAGGATAAGCTTCTAATTGCTTGTTTACATTATTTTTGTTCTAAAAATTGAAAGTATATTGCATCCACCTGTATTTTTCAAAGATGATACCAACATAGCCACATAAAATTGTAACTAAGAACTCATTTTTCACCTTGTAATTTCGTGAAAGAGGGTACTGTTTGGTCAAAAGGACATTATCTTCTTTTTAACTATGCAACTTGGGCTTAAATCAGTAATCTCTTGAGCGTGACCCATTAGATGTTGATCTTCGTCTGTTTAAAAAAATTATATGCAACTTTTTCTTGCTAAATAAAATTGTTGGGGAGATAATACCTTTGGAGAGACTCCAGTAGAGATTAATAAAACATACAAGGACACCATTTCACCCAAAAGCTTAACCCTATAGATTTGGCCCAAATATTTTGTATTAACCACTCATTCTAGTCATTAGTATCCCATTTGGGACTTCACTACTTAGCTAACCACACCACTCACACGTTAATATTCCAACACATATGCCACTTGATAAATACATTGTATGCAACACATTCAGTGGAATCAAAAACAAAATCTATGTATTGTTCATTATCTCTCAATATTTTACATGTCCTTTAGAGGAATACAACATAACACTTAGTCCAGAACAGTTTTAAAAGCTTCTTACCATTAAAAGATTTTGAATTCAGCAGCAAATCAATGACTGATTTCCTTCATTAAATTTGATTTTTCTGTACACTTTTGTCCTTTCAAATTGATTGTTACGCAGTCATATAAATGAGCCAGGTAATATAGAGATAGAGAGAGAGAGAAGGATGTGACAAAGACACTGAAAGATGTGAATGAAACAATAGAACTAAAGGAAGGAGACATATCTTGGCTTACCTTGGCATATTTCTTTGAAGTACAATCAGGAGGTTTTCATTTTCTTCCACGGTGATGGATTGAAATCAGCATCCTCATTTACAAAGGGCAGGGCCATTGAAGACAAACGCATCTGTCATGGTTCCCTGGCATTCATTCAGGGTTGCCTAGGATGGTGTTGGTTGGATAACATTGGTGCTACATTTCTGGTCCATCAATAAGCATATCTACACTATCATAATTTTGGTCTTCCCTTGTAATCTCAAATGATCACACATAAGAGTTATACTCTTTGTTAAGACGATAGGCTAAGCTAGTTCATGCTCGTACATACTTTGAAAACCAAATAATGAACTGGCCGAAGGCCGAATCATCCGCACCAAGTGGCAGATTACGGTATTTCCTCGTTGATCTCACATAAGAGTTACACTCTTTGTTAAGACAATAGGCTAGCTGGTTTATGCTAGTTTTAGTGTTTGAAACCATAGCTTCCTCTCGTGCCTCCCAGAAGACTTTCATCACCACTACTACATACGCAATGAATTCATCTGTGGTGACTCCTTTTACTAGTAACTCACTTGGGGGATCAATTATACGTTCAATGAATTCCATAACAGATTGAGCTTGGATCATTTCAACTCTAAAACCCCATTGACCACCATACCACAGTCCTTTGGCAAAGGGACAGCTTTGAAATAGATGTAAAACAGAATCTTGTGCTATTTCACAAAGAGGGCAATAAGCATCTCGGGTTTTGGAGCTTTTGACCAGCTTCTGCTTATTAAAGGGGAGGACCCCTGCAGCCACTCTACATAAAAACTTTTTTAATCGTTCACCAAAAGACACTTCTACTAGTCTTTCCCCAATGCTTCTGCAGGCCATGGAATTATGAGAACACATACATGGTACATGGACTCCACACCTTTCAATTGTAACTTCTAATAGTTTAGGATCATAATTTGAAATTTTACATTGAAGCTTATTATCATTACGTAACAATTTAATATTTCCTAGAAAGAATGACCAATGATGATGATGGATCTAAAAGAAATTGCCGACACGTGAGCCATGTTTTACAACCATCGACGAAAGCGTATATAGAACAAGTAAAATTCTCAATCTTTTTGGCTCATTAACCTTGAGTTCCACTTTCAAAGTAACACAGAGAGCAAATACTGAAGAATTGAATTCATTATAAATAGAGAATGATATGGAACTTCCAACACTTTGATGGTTGAACCACTTTGGAATTGTAGTTCCTGGAAGTACAAGTTCATATGAATATCTAGCATCTTTTGGAAATTTAGATGCAAGGTCCATTTCAAATTCAGATGCAAAATCCATTTCAAATTCAGATGTAGAACCTATTTTAAGATGTATCATATTCCATTTCAGATAAAGAGTCCTGATTTGATGGTCCCATTACACATGCTATATTTTGGGGAAGCCCTACCATGTCTCCAAACTGCTTGCAATTAGAGGAAAAAGAAATTGCAGATTAGCAAAACTAGTTAAATATTTGGGAAAGTTAACCAAAATTGTTTCTTTTAATATAACTTTAAGAGAGAGACCTGACTTAATAATCTTCTTCTTGATTGTGAATCCAAAGAATAGCAGTTTCTTGCGTCTACATATTTGATACTTGGTGGAAGCCTTGGAATTTCTTGAAGCTTCCAGCAGCCTTGAATGTTGAGGTCCCAAATTAAGGAAATCTGCTTACAATTTCAGGGAGGGTAGTTGTATTGCTGTTACTGAAATATAATTTTTCTAATTCGGGGAGGCAACCAGGAGTGTCCAAAGCCTTTGGAAAATTTTCGCAATTAAACATATAAAGATGCAAAAGATTTTGTAACTTAGAAAAGCTACTTGGAAGATCTGCGTGGTTTTCAGAACTTATGCTTAATTATAAAAGGCCAGTGAGATCTCCTCATCATCTATAGACATTGCTGCTGCAGTTACCACACTCTTTTCAACTTCAGAACCCTCCGAATTTGAAACGTCAATGTCCTTCTCTGTCTCCGAGAAATCCTACTCCGACTCCGCTTCTTCTTCGACCTTACTCGATGGCTAGCATCGGAATTGCTGTAACTACTCTTTCTCCTACTACTACTCCCTTTTCTTCTACTGCTTCTTTTGCTACTCTTTTGGCGACTCCGATTCCTACTACTTGCCTTCGATTTCTTTCTTTGTTTTCTCTCTTCTTCCTCTTCTTCATCCGATTCACTCTCGCTGTCGCTCTCATCAGATTTGTATTTTCTACTCTTGGAAATCGAACTCTTCATCTTCCTCTTCCTCTTTGACCGCGAATCATCGGTTTCCGATTCCGATTCAGACTCGGAATTAGACTGACTTTCCGATTTTCCTTTCCGACTACTCACCTTAGCCTTCTCTTTCGAGCTTGAATCGCTCTTTACGCCGCCGATGAACCCGTCTTCTCCACCGTACTTGTCAGAGATCTCGTCGGCTTTCTCGTTCTCCCTCTCGCTCTCGTTATCGTTCCTAGGCGGACTCGGCTTGCAATTCCAAATACAACGAGTGAGCGCTCTTCTCATCTTCTGCCTCTTGAGCCTCCGGTACTCCTCAGGGTTCAGCCCCTTCAACTCCTCATCGGACTCGGACTTGGACCGGTTTCCGCTACGGGAATCGCGTCCAAATCGCTTGGGCAAAGAGTGCTGGGCTTTGCTGGACCTAGGGTATGGGCCGGAGCTGCTGCGTTGTTGATTGTGGTTGTGGTGGCGGCGGTCGTGGGCGTCGAAATTAGGGCTCCGACGGTGGTGGCGTTTGTTGTAGTCGAAGGAGTTGTCGGAATCTGGCGTGTAACGGCCATTATCGCGGTCAGAACGGTGTCGTTTATCAGGGAGTTCGTTATTATTAACACTTTCACAGCCATAGAGAAGAAGCTGTTTAAGAGATTTCACCGGAAAGCTTCTTGTAGTAATTTTAAGATTTTTGCAACTGCGGAGGTTCCATAATTCAAGCTTTTCAAGAAGTCCAACAGACTGATGAACCTCAACTAAATTTTCACATCCCTACATATCCAATTCCTTTACGTTTGGGGCGATCACTGATAAGTCAGGTAATGTCGTAATGTTTTTACAGTCTCGGAAACTCATATATTTCAAACTTTTGAATCGGTACCTCTGTAGAAGAAGAAGAAGAAGAAAAAAATTGAAATCTATTAAGCTTCAACAAACAGTAAAATACAGCTTAACAAAACAATAATAATTTATATATGCAAATGATCGTACCTCGAAATGCTCATCCAATTGAATGTGACTTCCTTGCATTCTGAGTGCAACAAGTTTTTGAAGGAAAAAATTGGATGGAAAGGAAGTCAAAGAAAATCCATACCACTCAAACAACCTTAACTCATGGGAAAGAAATTCAAGGTCTTCACGAATTCCACTATGAATTTTCAGATATATGAGATTTTTCATCTTTTCAAAATCTAATTGCATGTTTTCTTCCTCTGGCAGGTCCACCGCTATACCTCGAATTGCATTCAATCCCTAATTGGACAAATCATTCAGTAAAAAACATTATGCAAAAGAAACAGCCAAAAATATAATAGGTTTTTAAATCGAGTTATCGGTTTGTGTTTTTTTTTTTTTTTTTTAAATATTTATGTAAGCTGACATATATATTTTTATTTAACTATATAAAAAAAGTCAATGGCTCATAAATAGCACTTTTTTAGTTTATTCAATTAGCGAGGTGCCTTTTTTATTTTTCTTTTTCTTTTTTCTTTCAAATATGCGAGTTGGTTTGAGCTTTGTTTTTATTTTTTTTTTAAGATCTTTATATGTTTACTTTGTACTTACAATGCAAGTTTACATTGTAAATACACAAAAGTGGTTAATATTATACACATTAGCACAAAAAATGGTAAATATTGTACAAATTTTGTAAATGTGTATAAAATTTGCTAATTTTTTTGTATCTACAATATAAATTTACATTGTAATTAAGTACAATGTATACATAGAGATATTGTAAAAATGTTGTGATGCATGTATCAATTCCTTATGAGTCAAAATACAATAAAATAAAATAATAAAATATCATACTAAGATCTAGCACAACTAAAAATGTTGTGACATATTGTTGTTATTACAATATATTCACAACTATTGAGATGTAAGTTATAGGTTAAAATAAAATAATAAAATATTGGACTGAGATCCATCACGGTCCTATACAAATGAGATTAACTTTTGATGACATAATTATCAAAATTCTTAAAATTAATGTCTCTTTTGATTAATATAAATCTTTATGTATGTTAAAAATCAAATGATTTATATCTTTATTTTATGATACAAATAAAATTTAGAATTGATCCTAATCACTACTTTTTTTTTTTATGGCTAGCACGTACCTTGCACGTGCCGCCCTAACTAGTTTTAAATAGAAGCCACACTAATATAGTGATATTTTCTTAAACATTAAAAATACAAAATAAAAGAAAAAGAAAGAAAATTCACTATGTCAGCTAGGTGAAAAAAGGGTAAAATTAAACCAAAAGAACTTACCTTATTTACAATAAGTGCATGAGGATCATCCTTGTAACACAATAGCCTGCTTCGTTCTAATTTTTGTCCCATTTGCTGAATCAAGCCATGCATCCACAGTTTGCCATCTCTACCAACGACTACGAGACACTTATCAATAAGTCTTTTAATATCATAATGTGGTTCATAGCAATAGATATTGGTTAGTATATCTACAACAAAATCCTTCCCCTCCCCTATAAGGAAACATGCAATATCAAGAAAAATATCTTGTTGAGGTTGTTCCAATCCATCATAGCTTATTTTGAGTATTTCTTGTATATCTCTATTAGGAAATCTTTTATATTTTTCTAATGCACTTTTCCATTCATCATTAGTTTTTCCATACAAATCTACTCCAATGATTTTTAGAGCTAATGGAAGACCTTTGGCATAATGTATAAATTGGTTGACAAGTTCCAAAGAATCTTCATCAAATCTATTTCTTCCAAAGGCATGTTGACAAAAGAGTTCACGAGATTCGTGTACATTTAATTCCTCAACCTTGTAGTACCTTACACAACAATATTTTTGAAGAGTATCTAGCAAGTGTTTGTCTCTTGTTGTTATAATAATTCTACTTCCAGGAGCAAACCGATCATAATTTTCAAAGAAAAATTCTATCTTTTCTAGTTTTTCCACATCATCAAGAACTACAAGAATCCTTTTATGATATAGCCTCTCAATTGTCATATTGTTTTCCCTAGATGTACTCCCAACCATCAAATTTTGATACCCTAAGATCTCATTACAAAGTGTCTCTTGCAGTTGGATTACAACATCATTTCTTTTTGATTTTTCTCTGACATTCTCTATACAGCTGCTTCCATCAAAATGATGACGAATTGTGTCAAATATAGCTTTCGCAATTGTTGTCTTACCCACTCCAGGAAGGCCATAGATCCCTATGATACAGAAAAAATCTGACTGAAGATCTAAACATCGATATATGATGTCACTTACGCGAGAATCTATTCCAACTAGATATTTTGTAGCAGAAATTTTCGTGCAATCTAATTTAACACTTAAGATATCTTCGGAGATATCTTGGATAATTTTGAATTCAGAGGGGCCGCAGCTGCCAATCACATAGCATTAAATATACGTAACGAGTCAGAGAAGAAAAAAGAAATACATTATACGTGAACAAGAACTAAATTCTTCACAGGTATGTGATCAAAATAGAAATATCTTTATTATATATTCTTCCGTTTCTAACTTTGTATCATTGACCTTTGTAGCATTACCGGTATATGATCAAAATAGAATACTTTCATAATTTGGCAATAAAAAAAATAAAAATAAACAAATATATATATAAAGAACTATGAATAAACAATTAATGCTAATTGTTTTTGGGTCTTGTTAGCAGATGCCCTTTGGATATTTGTTAATAGACCATTTTAGGTAAGAGTGGCTCCACATTGGGTCCAAGGTGGTCACAGGACCACCCTGACCTGGAAAATAATAATTTTTATATATAATTTTTTTTTTAATTATGATTTTTTTATCCTTTAAAAAAATTTGTAACAACCCTAAATTCATTTAGGGCCAACATAATTAAAGTTTGAACAAAATTTTGCAACAAACTTGGTTGTAGACTAAGACTACAACCCCACTCAATATATTTTTTACTGGATGTAATTTTTGACAAATCCACCTTTGAATTACATTTTTTTTTAATATCCTCCCAATTTGCAAAATTTCAAGAAAATCAGAGATCAATAACGATGTCATAATCAAATGTTTAAATTTTGAGTTTTTGTAGCCTAAAATTATACATAACAAATAAATTTACGGATCGAATAGTAAATAATATCCAATTAGTATGAAATTTGATATATATTTTTTTAAGAATATAAAGAATATAAAATTCAATGGTTAGATTTTTAAAATATGTAACCATGTTAATTATTTTAGTGACAATTGCAACCTTAGACTACAACTAAATTTGTAACCAATTTTTTTCAATAAATTTAGTCATCTTAACAATATATTAGGTCTTTACAAACAAAAAGAAAATGGCAAGAAAAATTTTATTTAACTAAAATTTTGAAAGAGATGTAACTTGAAATATTGATAATGAAATTATTATGCAACGACTTCAAAATAAGAAAATTCGTAGAAGGAAATTGTAAGATTTTATGTATTTGCATTTTTTTTTTTTTTTTGGAAAATATATGTAGTTCTCTTTTTGTTAGATTTTGTATAATTTAAGTTTTTTAATGACAACCCTAAAAAAATTCTTGCAACCATCACTAATTTTAAGGAAAGTTTTTATTCTACTTTTATGGGAAATATAAAAAATTGTAAAAAAAAATTATTTATTTTTTCTTTTCCATAAAAAGTTTCTAAGAATATTTTCTAATTTTTCTCATTATTCTTAATACTAACTTTGGTGGTGATACCAAACAATTAAAAATCATGAAAGTCAAAAGAGTAGTCATTAATACATACTCGCCCTTGTAGTGATGACCTGTAAAGTTGCTTGCCTTAGTTAGAGCCTTCCTCCATTTTTGCACCTTCTTCATATTATCTTCAAATTTTTTTTCATGTTCTTCTAAATGTTCTCCAAACTTTCCTTTTTGATGGCGGACTTCCGTTGGATCTACCTTATAAAAAATTGGTATCACCTTAACTATTTGGCCATTCTTCTTACACTTAATAATCTTGACAAGTTCATCTAAACACCAGGTAGAAGATGCATAATTTTCAGAAAATACAATTATCGAAATCATTGAACTTCCAATGGCTTTGATAAGTTCAGCAGAAATTTCTTCTCCCCTAGGATTCCCATCATCCATGAAGGTCTTAACCGTCCTCATTTCCAAAATGCCTTTCAAAGTGCTTGTGAATCCCATACGGGTATCTTTACCTCTAAAACTCAAGAATACATCATATTTGTATGCGTTGTTCAGAATAACCATTTTGACAGTTTAGAAGATCTAAAAAGAAGAGGAAAAAAAAAAAAAAGATGTGTTAAACCAGACAAAGCAAAGTGAATGAAAAATTAAAAATAGGAGATGTGTATCACTGCGCACCCTTGGCACGATAGTCACTCTACAAGTATAAGTGTTTATGAGGTGTAGAGGCAAAGATCAAGATTCAAGTCTTTAGGAATGAGCTTCACACACAAATGCACTTAAATTAGGTTAGAGTAGAATTTTTATTTTGTATAAAAATAAAATATAATAATAAGAGATGTGTTATTTCATATGACTCCCTATACAACAACAATAACAAACAAATCATCAGCAGGGTGGCCCAACATAATTTAGGGCCTAAGGCAAAAAATTCATGTGGGTCTTTTATATGTAAATATTAATTAAATAAATTTATTTAATACTAATCATTAATTAAATCAATCAAGGTTAATTTGATAAATTAAATGCATAATTTAATGAATGAATAGTACCAATTTAACTAATGTTAATTTTATATAGAGAATTTAAATATCATAGCTTCTTCCAAAAAACAAAAAAATTGAATATCATAGAAGAACCATAAATTTTAATAATAATAAAAAAAAAAAACTAAAAATATATATTAGATATATAACAACGCATAGTTTTTTTTTTTTTTTTTTTTTTTTTTGATAAATATAACCGGCATAATTAAGTGAAGTAGTAGGATATTATTATTATTTGCTGCAACGATATTATTTCGAGTGTGGGTTCTTAGCATTTAGGTTTGCAAAAATTAAGGGTACATTTGGTACCTGAATGTAAATTACATTAAGAATAGTAATTTTTATTACTAAAAATAAAAAACATTGTAATGAAATAATTATTAATATTAATAAGTTTAGTTATTACACATGGAAAACTTGTAAATGATGATATTTAAGAAAACTTTATATTTTTAGAAATATATTAATTTTAAAACCTATTATTGTAGGGTCAGTTTTTGCGGCCCAAGCCCAAGGAGGTATGGATTTGGAACCCTCTGAGCCCAAAACAATAAATTTTGTAGAGAGTGGGCGAAAGGGCTAAGCAAATAATGAAAATTACAGTATTAAACAGCAACACCAATGAGAGAAGTTGAATTAATGTGCTCTCGGACTAATGAGTACTCTGTCCGAAGAGAAGTTGTTCATTGATAATCAAGGGTTACAATTGCTGGAGCTACAACCATGTAAGGTACCCTTTCTCTCTCCTGTTTTTCGATCCCCCTCTATCAGAGGTACCCTTCCCTTATATAGCATTGCCTTCTTACATCTCCTCCGTCCATTTGTTCGTCATCCAGGCACCCACTTGAGTACATGTCCCATCACCCCACTTTTAGCCTTATGCGAGTGGCGGTAGCTGAGAAAGCACTGTTCAGGGGTCCTATCCACATAAATGCGGCCAGGAAGGTAGGTGCAGTGCATTAAATGCGGTGGTTGAAGTATGCCTCCTTGATATTTCTCTGTTGTCGTTATCTCTATGTGTGTCCGAGGTCCTTCTCCCCCTTGACACTTGTCAAATAGATCACTTGAACCTCCCATACTCGTGTTTGATCAAACCTCTTCGGATCCGAGGACGCATGACTACTCGGACATATGAGTATCTCCTCGGATGGTATACGTGCTCATCCCCAGGCGTCCCCCATTGGCGTGGGCTTCCGACTGAAGGCCTTATCTCCTCGGATGAAGAGTGTTCCTCATTCAGGGCCTCGGGCCCAATAAGTTGGGCTGGGTTTTTCTCCCCCCACATTAGCCCCTCAAAATTGTAGTTTTTCGTACGCATCCGAAGAGAAAAAGTAGGATTTTGAC
>NW_027069809.1:457949-461690 GCF_002906115.3 Quercus suber
TTCCCACAGACGGCGCCAATTGTAGGGTCAGTTTTTGCGGCCCAAGCCCAAGGAGGTATGGATTTGGAACCCTCTGAGCCCAAAACAATAAATTTTGTAGAGAGTGGGCGAAAGGGCTAGGCAAATAATGAAAATTACAGTATTAAACAGCAACACCAATGAGAGAAGTTGAATTAATGTGCTCTCGGACTAATGAGTACTCTGTCCGAAGAGAAGTTGTTCATTGATAATCAAGGGTTACAATTGCTGGAGCTACAACCATGTAAGGTACCCTTTCTCTCTCCTGTTTTTCGATCCCCCTCTATCAGAGGTACCCTTCCCTTATATAGCATTGCCTTCTTACATCTCCTCCGTCCATTTGTTCGTCATCCAGGCACCCACTTGAGTACATGTCCCATCACCCCACTTTTAGCCTTATGCGAGTGGCGGTAGCTGAGAAAGCACTGTTCAGGGGTCCTATCCACATAAATGCGGCCAGGAAGGTAGGTGCAGTGCATTAAATGCGGTGGTTGAAGTATGCCTCCTTGATATTTCTCTGTTGTCGTTATCTCTATGTGTGTCCGAGGTCCTTCTCCCTCTTGACACTTGTCAAATAGATCACTTGAACCTCCCATACTCGTGTTTGATCAAACCTCTTCGGATCCGAGGACGCATGACTACTCGGACATATGAGTATCTCCTCGGATGGTATACGTGCTCATCCCCAGGCGTCCCCCATTGGCGTGGGCTTCCGACTGAAGGCCTTATCTCCTCGGATGAAGAGTGTTCCTCATTCAGGGCCTCGGGCCCAATAAGTTGGGCTGGGTTTTTCTCCCCCCACAATTATATTTACAAAGGAATAACTATTCTTTAATTTAAAAAATAGTTATACCAATGAGATTAAATTCTATAAGGACATGGTGTAAAACTCATGTTTTACTCCTCCAATCAGAAAATGCCACATCATCTTATCACATATTTAAGAATAAAAACAATCACACTCAATCAATTCTAATACCCATATATAAATCCAACCAAATTGGGAATTTATTGATATGTTATTAGGTATGGTAGGATTTATTGAATTTTAAGTAAAATACTGACGTGGCAATCACTTATTGGATGGTGTAAAACCCATATTTTACAACCCATCCTTATAGAATTTAATCTCTATACCAATATAAGAGCATTTACAGCAGTGTAGCTATAATGCTATATTGCTAAAATTTAGCTCCACAAACACAAAAATCACGCTGCAGCAGCGGAGGCAAAAGTTAAAATTATAGATGATTTGCTACAATGCACATTTTTATATAAATGTGCACTGTTCATCAAAGCTAAAAATAAAATGCATTATTTTATTCTGGTTTTGATTAAAAAAAAGCCACTTGCTCTCTCTCTCATTCACTCTCACCGTGCCTCTCTCTCTCTCTCTCAATCTCACTCTCTGCTCACTACCTCTCCATCTCTTCTTTCTTCCTCCACAAACCCAGACCCTTCTTTCTTCCTTAGAGACCCATTGCCGATCTGCACAAGCCTAGCCGCCACAGACCCGTCGTCGCCGACCCACGTTCAGCCGCCGACCTGACCCATTTCGGCCTCTCTTCTCTATTTTCGGCGTTTTGGTTTTGTGTTTCGGGCTGTGCTTGTGTTTTTGCTTTGTGTTTCGGGTTGTGCTTGTGTTTTGGCTTTGTGTTTTGGGCTGGGTTTTTCTTTTCGACCCACGTTCGACCGCCGACCTGACCCATTTTGGCATCTCTCCTTTATTTTTGGCGTTTTGGTTTTGTGTTTCGGGTTGTGCTTGTGTTTCGGCTTTGTGTTTCGGGCTGTGCTTGTGTTTCGAGCATGGGTTTTGGTTTTTGTTTCGGGCTGGGTTTGTGTTTTCAACTGTGATTTTTCTGCTTTTTTTTTTTCTTCTTCTTCTTCAATGGTTTTGGTGGGCACGACAGAGTTGTGGTTGTGCAGTGATTTTTATGGGTTTGATGGTGGTTGTTGTTGTGTGTTGGTGGTTGAATGAAATATTATTTTATTGTAGTGTTTATATTATTTTATTGTGTTAAAAGCTAAAATAGATCCACTGCTGTAGCATGTGTGTAGGTAAAATAGATAAAGTGACTTTTTTTGTAGCTAAATAGCTAAAATTTTAGATGCACTGCTGTGAATGTTCTAATAACTGATCCATGTAATAAAGATGCAACTAAATGATCGAATTGCTATCACACATAAATAACTATTTTAACTATTTCATTACAGGAGTTATTACAGCATACTAAACTTAACCTAAAGTCACAAACAATTAGGAGAGATTAATCTATAATTGGTTATTTAATTGAAAATTTTAATTTTTATTCATAGGATCCTTAGGAATGTTTGGTAAAGAAGTTTGAGTAATATTGTTTGAGTATTTTTGATATATGTATAAGTAAAAAAATGTGTAAAAATATATATATATATATATAAATATGATTGAAATGTGAAAAATATTGCTCCAAAGGAGTTACCAAACGGGCCCATTTATAAGGGTGTTTCTTTCGAGTCTCATTCTCAAACTTTTTTTATTAAAAAAAAAAAAATGTCAGCCGAAAGACGAAGGAGTCAACTAAACCAAACCTCATAAAAGATTTCAAACTCTCCTATAAATTAGAACATAGATCTAGAAATAAAAATGAGGAAGAGAGAGAGGGATCGAACCACAACCTGACAACGGCGGCGCGTCGACCAAGCCACTATCACTCTCAGCTCTCCGGCAAGCTGGTTTCGGCCGAAGCAAAGCTGGTAGGGATACTTGTGATTTTCAAACGGAAATTGCTTGGCTGTTTCTCGTGAGGAAGAGAAGGGAAGTAGTAATTTCCTATGTCTTTGAGCTCTTGGAGGGTGGGTTTACTTTTTTGGTGGGAGATGACTGTGTCTGTGTTTACTTATATGTACTAGTGCTATACTTTTTTTTTTCTTTTCTTTTTTTTCCATTTTTTTTCACATTGGGATTTTTTTTAATACTATTATTAGATAAAAAAATTTTCTTATATTTTTTATGCTTACAAACTTTTTTTAAAATTAAAGATAAATAGTTATATCATTAATAAATTTTTTATATTATAAATTTTTTGTGTTTTAAAATTATGGATAAAATATAAGTTTATAAATTATATAATAAATAATATTTGATTGACACAAAATTTAACATGTATATTAAGTACGTAAAGAACATGCAATTTAACGGTTAAATTTACAAAATATGTAGTAATATTTATTTTATTAAGTGAGTTTGTAACCTTAAGCTATAACTAATTTGGTAGCTAAACTTTATCCTTTATTTATTTTAGTAACTTACTTAACTATACACTTAACATCCCATTTTTTAATTTTACATACAACCCAATCAAATAATATAGACCACACAATCAAATAATATAAAATACTAGTTTCTCTCTCCTTCCTTCCATCTCTCTTTCACCTAGCAACTCTCACCCACAATCCCTACCAAAAAACAACTAAACCATAACTACAAACCTAGAAAACCACTGAGACCCACCACCATTCACCCGGCAAACCCAAAAACAACCTAACAAACTCATACCAAACCACCACCACCATAGCACTATCGTTGATTAAAACTCCCTACCACAGTTGATCAAAACTCATCACCACCGCTGATCTACCACCTCCCTAACCACGGATTCAACCACTAAGGTCTTAAAGAGATGGACTAGAGAGAGAGAAAGGGGGGGGGGGGGGGGAGGGAGAAAAATAGAGAGAGAGCGG
>NW_027069809.1:462137-619656 GCF_002906115.3 Quercus suber
TTAGCTTACAACTTTTTTTAAATTAAAGATAAATAGTTATATCATTAATAAATTTTTATATTATAAATTTTTGTGTTTTAAAATTATGGAAAATATAAGTTTATAAATTATATAATAAATAATATTTGATTGACACAAAATTTAACATGTATATTAAGTACGTAAAGAACATGCAATTTAACGGTTAAATTTACAAAATATGTAGTATATATATTTATTAAGTGAGTTTGTAACCTTAAGCTATAACTAATTTGGTAGCTAAACTTTATCTTTATTTATTTTAGTAACTTACTTAACTATACACTTAACATCCCATTTTTTAATTTACATACAACCCAATCAAATAATATAGACCACACAATCAAATAATATAAAATACTAGTTTCTCTCTCTTTCCTTCCATCTCTCTTTCACCTAGCAACTCTCACCCACAATCCCTACCAAAAAACAACTAAACCATAACTACCCTAGAAAACCACTGAGACCCACCACCATTCACCCGGCAAACCAAAAACAACCTAACAAACTCATACCAAACCACCACCACCATAGCACTATCGTTGATTAAAACTCCCTACCAACAGTTGATCAAAACTCATCACCACCGCTGATCTACCACCTCCTAACACGGATTCAACCACTAAGGTCTTAAAGAGATGGACTAGAGAGAGAGAAAGGGGGGGGGGGGGAGAGGGACAAATAGAGAGAGAGCTGAGGGATTATGATTTAAATTATAATAGCATGAAATTTAAAATTTTAATTATTTATTTTATTAATCTACCACTTTTTTTAATAATAAATTTACAATATTACTATGATTTAAACTCAATTATCAAAATATTTAAGAAATTTATAAGGATTTTTGCTATATGTTTAAAAAATTTTATAAGTTATTGTAATATTTGGTTTTTTTATTTTTATTTTTTTTTTTTATAGAAACTTGGTTTACTCCAATTGTTCAAGAATTGTTGTTGGTTTGATGATTCTATAAACTAGGGTTTTGTTTATGATGACCAATAGTGTTTAGCATCCTTTTGGGTGAGTGGGACAAGGTTTTCTAAGCCTAATAAATTTGTTGATTAAGTGTAGCTTTTCAAAATTAAGAATGCATACTGGTAGTTGCAATCTTATTTCTTTATAGCACTCTCAAAATAATACCACTAACGGTGATAAAATCTTTTCTTATGAAAAAAAAACAATAATTAAAAAAAATTGTGAATAGGTTTTTTTTTTTTTTTTTTTTTTTTTTTTTTAAGACTAGCTCCTGGTGCACTGTTCATAGGACATGAACAGTGCACCAAGGCATATGAACAGTAAAAAAGAGTGAACAGTAGCCGTAATATTTGACTTTTCAGCACACCACTGGGTTCCGTGCACTGTTCACAAGACTCACAAACTTTATTTTTCAGCAACTTTTTTTATTAAAAATGGGTCCCACGACACTATTTACACATTTAAAAATTATTTTGTTACAGTGTTTTCAGTTTTCAATTTTTAGCAAATATTAAGCTGTATCCAAATGGACCCTTAATTGCTGCAATAATTGTACAATCTTTTCATATTGGGGGAGAAGACAAAAGATAGCAATATTCGAATTTTCTTCTTTCTTTAATTCCCTAGGTTTCTTGGCAACCCAACATACTTTAGAGTGTTTTGTGGTCATGACAGAGGACACGGTGTGGTGAAGCAAAGGAAAACGGCAAGAACTTTTTTTTTTTTTTTTTGGGGAAATCATTTTGTTTCTCTTTCTCTGTTAGGGATTTAAGTGATGGGTGACATGGCGAAGGGCTATTGGATGGGATAAAACCAGTGTTTTACGCCACAGCTTAAGCTAATGTTTTCTCATATTTAAAACATATATTACATGCTTTCATTAATTACTCTTTTACCCCTCTTCATAACACTATAAAACAAAAACTCTTAACCCATTTTCTCATTTCAACTCTCAATCTCTCACTTCACTCTCTCCCTAATTAGAATTTATATATGGTGGTGCACCTTAGAATTTTCAAAAGATGGCATGAGGCAGCAAACAATTGAAATACTGTTATTCTATTTTGTTTCTCAACTAAGTTGGGATAAAACTATTTAATATTTTACTTTTTTAAAAATCATTTCGTTTGATAATTTGTTTATGGTGCTATGCTTTGAGTTTTAGGAAGATGGTAGGGCACTTGTAATATTGCTACTTGCTATTGTTCTAATGCTCAATTAATAAATAAATATTAAAAAAACCTATCCAACCCTTGGGTCCAACCCAACTCATGGGTTGGTTTGAAAAAAACCCCAATCCAACTAGAGACATGCACACCCCTTGTGGTTCAATCAGAGCTCTTCATTTTCATTGTTATCTCATCTCATAATTATCCCCAAAAGTGATAAGATGATGATTAATATCATAAATATCATATTGTTTGTCAAAGTACTTTTTTTCCCCTTTTTCTTTTTTAAATAGCTCCATATGATAAGTTGAGTCACGTTGGTTTTTACTTTTTACACATGCAATGGGTTGGGTTGGGAATTTCTTAATTTGACAAGATTGAATTGGATTGAAAGAAATCACCCAATCCAACCCAAACACACCTACCAACAAGGAAATATACAATAATTTTCCTCAATTATATGATCTTTTACTTTTCACACAATTGCTCTTTTTTATAAGTGTCAAATAGTGGTGGCGTGATACAGTAACAGGGACACGTGGGTAATGATATATATATATATATATATATTTATATATATCTGAAGTGTTGGGTAAGGATATGTTGGGGTACCATATTTCAAAATTAATGTCAGTGTTAACTATCTTTCATTTGGCTCCTAACTAAAGGAACATTGCCTGAGCCTTAACTTATGTTAATATTGTTTTATTTAGAGATTTTCTTTCTGTCAGTGATGTCTTCAATCAATTTATTTATTATTATTGGTAAGTACACTTGCACTGCTCAAATGGCATCTCTCCTCCATATAGGAAGTAGGTGGAGGTAAGCCAACCACGATCCCTTTCGTTAGTCATTAATTGATTATGATGCTTGTGTTAGTGTTTAGCTGTTAATATGGACCCATTTCTTCTCTATACATTAGTAATGCTTCAGGCTTGAAAGGCTTCTGAAAGAGGACAAAGAATTCTCAAATAATTTTAATCACATATAAGTTTTGCATCATGCTATTCTTATTTATTGACCTGAAGGAAAATTTACTTCAACCAAAAATTGGAATTCCCTAGTTTCTGAGGTCCATCAGGTTATTTACAAGAGTTGATAGTGGATAATATATGTAATATGTTGTTACCTTCGGTTCGGGGATATTTATAGGTTTTCCAACCAAAATGTACAACTGTTTGCCTCTTGCCTTTTGGACTAGCCTGCAAAAATGTGAGAGAGTAAGCCTTATAATTTCCTCAGCAGCTTGCATTTGCATTTGTATTCATGGCTCACCTCATATGTCGTACAGTCGATCTGTAATCTAATATTTTAGTTACTTGTGAAAGTGGCTTAGAATTAACCATCAAATATCAATACTTCATAGATCAACTTATGCAGATGATATGTTCTTGTTTCCGTATGCTAAGAATTCATCACCTAAACAAAGAACATGATAAATACTACCGCTTATGTTTCTCTTCTTGTCTGTTGATGCTGTTACAGAGACTTTGTGGTAACATCTGGAAAGCACGGATGCGGCCTGACGTGGCGACGCGCGTTGGACGCTGCTGACCGCGCGTCCGTGCCGCGTCGGGCCACGTGGCGAAGCGGACTCGCGCCGACACGACTCAACTCGGGCCGATTCGGGCTGTTTCGGCCGTATCGGCCAAAACCGGTTCAAGCCGAAACTCATCTCTCTTCTCTGTGCTCTCCCTCTCTGCGAGTTTGCGGTGTGCTCGGACTGGTTTAAGAAAACAAAAAAAAGGTTAAAAGAAGAAACGGTATGAACTGGGAAGGGGACAGAGAGGAGAGGCGGAGATGGTTGGGTAAGAAAGAGTGAAAGACTAACGGGAAGTAAAAGAAAAAATACGCAGAAGGAAAAGGCTGAGTCTGACTTGGTATAAAGATTTTTTTTAAAAGGTGTGGTATAAAAGCCTTGGGGAAATAAAATAATAAATAAATAAAAGATAAGGTTGATACTCTGATGAGACCAAAAGGCTTGGTGAAATAAGATAAAAAATAAATAAAAGGTAAAGTTGATATTTTGATGAGACTAGATGTGTTGTTGACTTGTTGTGGCAGGTGAATGGAGAGAATAAAAGAAAAAAAGATTAATCTTGTGGGTTTTATTTAATTTAAGAACATCATATTTTAATTATTATCTACTATTACTCTTAAATTTGGGATACGTGTATATAATGTAAAAAAGTATGCTTAGTAATATATTAAAAAAAAATATATATATTTTTAATAATTTTTTAATCGCCGAGTCCTGCCGCACTCGCACCCACTTTTTTTAAAAATTGCCGAGTCCCGCACCCGCACCCGAGTCCCAAAACGCACCCATGCTTCTTAGGGTAACATTTTCACCAGCATCTGTTATGACACTAAGTAGTTGGCAATAATGGATTCTAGTATGTTGCACTATACCCATGGATAGGACACAAATGCAAAGAGAATTTCATAACACCTCTTTCTTGTAGTAGACTGTTTCCCATCTTTTGTGATGAATAAAGTAGATGATATCATCATAATTGTCATTAGACAAATAAGAGTAAGATGTCAAATTCTAAAGGCAAATCTATTGTGTTAAATATTAGCATTGATGCACCATGTTGAATATGCTAGTATGGATGCAGAAGCGAAAGCATAAAGTATAGAACACAATAATACACGAAGGTTACGTAGTTCAGCCTAACGGCTTACATCCACGGAGGAAACCCTAAAGGGCTACATCAACAATATATTATAGTATAGTACAAATCCTGTATTACAATGAATCATAACATATGTATATATAGTAGACTAATTAAACCCTAGACTAATAGACTTCTAGTACAAGTAGGAGACTTGGCTTGCACACAAAGTAGAATTAAGTTTGGGTCTATGCTAATGGGCTAATATATCTCTAACATATTGAATGACTGTGGACACTCCTTTTGGATCGGGTATGTTTATTGAAGAGTATTCTACTGAGTTTATATGTAAATCTTCTGGCCTTCACTGGCATCTCATTTGGTACCAGCTTAGATTGGACTAATGTGAGTGTCTCTCCCCGCAGAAAAAGTGCTAGTTTTTAAAATCATCAGTCTTACTGCATAATAATGTCCAAAAAAATATGGGATATTGCAGTGGTGAACTTGGATCTAATGATTTATTTTCCATGTTATCTTATCTTTTGTGTGTGTGTGTTTGTTGGGGGGGGGAGGGTTGGGGGAGGGGGGTGCTTGCATTCTCTATATCCTTGGTGGGCAGATGCAACTGTGGTCCGTGGATTTTATGATCGGTGGTGGCTATAATATTAGTACACAGATACAACAGGTACATGCCAAATTGTTTTGCCGTTTAAATCAACAAATGTTATAGTGTCCTTTTGTCTTGTATATACAAAAGAGGAACCCTTGTTATAAAACAAATGGAATGAGAACAATGCTTAGAGAAGGAGAAACTTTAGTTTGCATGTAACAGATATCTATAGACTATGGTGCATGTGAAGGGGAACGCTTGATGTGTTCTTGGAAAAGGACATTGTTCAAGAACTCATAGATCCTTAATTCATTTTCAGGCATTTCATTTCTCTTATTGCATGATCATTTTAACTTTCTGGCGCCTTGAAAGATGATCGATATAGCCCTGCAGCAACTTCTGATGATTTCCAAAAAGGGAAATTTAATTGGCGATGCAACTGCCTTGGTTTTCTTCTATCGTGCTTATTAATTTTGTGCTGCTCTTCCAATCTCTTTCTTGGATCCCTAAGTTCCATGAGATTTTTTTTTTTTTTTTAATTGTCATTATTAATTTATTATAAAGGGATAATTACACTTTACCTACCTGTGGTTTGCCTTTAATTCGATGTGCTTACTCGTGGTTTCAATTTTAATACTTTGCTCACCTGTGATTCTTACCGTTATTGTGCCGTAACCCACCTCTCTACTTTCCGTTACTCTAACACAGAAAATGTAAAAAACAAAACCCCCAACGGATCAAAACACTCTCACTCAAATCTTGAACATGAAGAACATGTAGAATATATCCAAAAATCTGAAAAATTACAAGAAGTTGAACCCAAAAACAATATCCAACACAGGCCCAAACCACAACAACAAAACTCAAATCTTACATCAAAACTTAAATCCAAAAAATTCAAAAAAAAAAAAAAAAAAATCCCAGCCAAACCCACAACAAAACCCAAATCTTACAACAAAACTCAAATCCAAAAAAATCATAGTAAACCAATCACCACATCAAAAGCCACAACCACCCCCCACTGTGGAAAGAAAGACCTTTTTTAAGATCCCTGAAAAACTTTTATTTTACAACTGTCAATCTGGGTTTTACTTGCTTTTTTTCTGAGCCGTAAATATTCCAAACTCATTCAGTCTTTCAATCATGGCTTTCTCTCTCACAAAACATCATTTCATTTCTCTCTCGCTCATGAAAATGAGCTTATAACATAGCTTAGTTCTTTTGGTTTTAATTTTCAGGCACCACACCACATCACACCTGATCACAGGAATGACTACTCAAGCTCTTCCTCTTCCAAATGCAACAGCAAGATTGCAATGCGAGCACCAATAACCAACAATGCCACTAAGGAAAGGGTTGTGAATCGACATGAGGCACCCACTTTGATGACTAGTTATCCTATATTTTATGTGATTCAAATTATTTACATTTTTCAATTTTTTGTTTTGTTTTGTTTGTTTGTTTGTTTTTTATTTTTTATTTTTTATTTTTGTCTTTGCTATTATTTTTAATTTGATTTTTCTCATGAGCTGTTATTTTCCATTTCAGCTCCCGAGAAGAGGCAGCGAGTACCATCTGCATACAATCAGTTCATAAAGTAAAAAAGATATTTATTTTAACGCATTGTATACAATCATAAAAATTTCACTTCTATTTCTCATATAAGACAATAATGTTTTCTGCAGAGAAGGGAAATCTGAGAAAGAAATTGTGGGACGAGAGAAAAGAGTAAAGTCTGACGGAAAGAAAGATGACTTTGGCTTTGTCTTTGAGTTTTGTGTATGTTCTACATGTTCTTTATGTTCATGATTTGAATGAAAGTGTTTTGATTCGTTTGGGGTTTTGTTTTTTACATTTTTTGTGTTAGAGTAACAGAAAGTAGAGAGCTGGGTTACGGCACAGTAAAGGTGAGAATCACAAGCGGGCAAAGTGTCAAAATTGAAACCACAGGTAGGCACATCGAATTAAAAGTAAACCACAGGTGGGTAAAGTGTAATTATCCATATTATAAATGATACATGGTTGGAGGAATGTTTGCCAATTATGAGAGTTTTGGTGAATCATT
Organism: Quercus suber; assembly: GCF_002906115.3. Taxonomy (NCBI): domain Eukaryota; kingdom Viridiplantae; phylum Streptophyta; class Magnoliopsida; order Fagales; family Fagaceae; genus Quercus; species Quercus suber. The sequence continues at coordinate 469,593 of NW_027069809.1, forward strand.
AGTGATTTTAATAAACTTCTTCGATGAAAATGATGCATAGGTAATAATAATAATAATAAGACAAAAATACAAAACTGGCCCTCTAACTTTTACATTTTTTCATTTCAATCCTCTAACTTTCAGTTTTGTCAATTCAGTCTTCTAACTTTCAATTTTTTTTTTTCAATTCAAGGCTCTGTTAAAGGTCTGTTACTATTGGCGTTAAACACACCAAAATGACGCCGTTTTCATGTGTGTGTGTTTTTTTTTTTTTTTTTTTTTTTAATTAGGAAAAACTGAGAAGCTCTGTATTTGGTTTAGTTGACTCCTTCGTCTTCGGCTGACTTTTTTTTTTTTTTTTTTTTTAATAAAAAAAAGTTTGAGAGTGAGACTTAAGAGAGATATGATAAGGGTCCTATGAAATAAAATTAAACTTTTCAATTAAATCACTAATTATAGATTAATCTCCCCTAATTGTCTGTGACTTTAATTTTGTAAACCTATATGCTATAAAACCACACTCAAAATAATATCTTACTATTTAGAGTACTTGCAGCAGTGTAACTAAATATTAAATAACTATTTTAACTTTACCAAAATATAAAAAGAGGGTTGTAGCAGTATAACTAAAGGTAAATTTTTACCTTCATTGCTAGAGTGCATAGCTATGGCTGTGCACTGCAACTGAAAGCTAAAAAAAAAAAAAAATTATTCTCAGTCGATTTAGGGCTGGCAAAATCAACCAAAACCCACCCAATTATTAGTTGGGTTAAATGCGTATTAACCCAATTAAAACCCAATTAACATTAATATTTATTGGGTTTTAATTGGGTACCCAATTAGACCCAATTATAATTCAGTACCATTTCTACATCACCAACTCTAAAATACCTTAAACCACTAAAATTCCAAAATACCCCTTTCAGCCTAAAAAATGACCAAAAATAAACATTTAAACCTAAAAATGACCAAATATCCCCAAAACTAAAAAATGACTAAAATACCCAAAATACCTAAAAATTACCAAAATACCTTAAAACATTAAAAAAACAAAAAACAAAACAAAATACCCTCAAACCTAAAAATTATCAAAATACTCTGAAACATTTTTTTTTAAAAGACAAAATACCCCAAACCTAAAAAATGACCAAAATACCCCAAAAAAAAAAAATGACCAAAAATACCCCCAAAACCAAAGAAAAAGACCAAAATACCCTCAAACCTAAAAAGACCAAAATACTCCTAAGACCCAAAAAAAGACCAAATACCCCCAAAACCTAAAAATNTCTTCCTCTGACCCAAATTATGATTATTATTATTAGGCAAAAATGCAAAATTGATCCTCTAACTTTCACATCTTTTCATTTCAGTCCTCTAACTTTCAGTTTTGTCAATTCAGTCTTCTAATTTTCAATTTTTTTTTTCGATTAAGGCTCTGTTAAAGGTCTGTTACTGTTGGCGTTAAACACACCAAAACGACGCCGTTTTCATTTGGTTTTTTTTTTTTTTTAATTTTATTTTAGCTCAAAAAAAAAAAAAAACAAAAAAAAACAAAAACAAAACAATAGGGTGAAAAACCCAAATCCTCAAGTCTCTCCTCTCCGACGTCGAATTACTCAAATCCTCTCTCTCCACTTCGAACTCCAAACTCCAGTCCGTCGCTAGACCGCTTCTCGACTCGCTCGACTCGTGCCTCGAGTCGCGAATTGTATTGCAGAATGTCAATCTCGCCCTTGGCTCAATCTCCACCTGTGTCTGCTTGATCGAGATCTGTTCCCGATCGAACTACCACTTGTCTCAGAAAAACTTCTACATGGCGTTGAAGTGTTTGGACTCGATCGAGATCGAGTTGCTGGACAAAACGCCGTCGTCTACGCTCAGGCGAATGCTGGAGAAAAAGATCTCGGAGATTCGCGCGCATATCGAGAGGCTAGTGAGCAAAGAGTTCGGCGATTGGCTCGTCGAGATACGAGTCGTGAGTCGGAACTTAGGTTAGTTAGCCATAGGCCAAGCCTCCTCGGCTCGTCAGCGCGAAGAGGATCTTCGAATCAAGCAGCGCCAAGCAGAGAAGCAGAGTCGGCTTAGTCTTCGTGACTGTGTTTACGCTCTTCAAGACGAAGATGAAGACGAAGACGATCAACACGACCAACACGACGCCGTTGGGCTCAGTAACGGACTTGGAAACGACGATCATAGTGGTGGTTTTGATTTGACTCCTCTGCCTCACAAAAGATTTCAAACTCTCCTATAAATTAGAACATAGATCTAGAAATAAAAATGGGGAAAGAGAGGGTTCGAGCCACAACCTGACAACGGCGGCGCGTCTACCAAGCCACTATCAGTACCAGCTCTCCGCAAAGCTGGTTTCGGCCGAAGCAGAGCTCCTCACCAAAAAAGAAAGAAAAAGAAACCACTGTAAATCGAGGTTCAGCGCTACAATGGCGAACTGGTGGGGAGACTTGTGATTTTCAAACGGAAATTGCTTGACTGTTTCTCGTGAGGAAGAGAAGGGAAGTAGTAATTTCCTATGTCTTTGAGCTCCTGGAGTTATGATGACTGATGAGCGTGTTTACTTTTTTGGTGGGAGTTATGAGTGTGTTTAAATAACCAAATATTACTATTTTTTGAAATTATTAGTGTTTTATTATTATTTGAGAAATACTTAGTAATGTGTCACTTTTATAAAATTTGAGTTTTTGAAATTTGAGCTTAGCATGGAACTCGAGTTTAAGAAAATTGAATATCATAAAAATGCCACACAAGGTGTTACTCAAGTTTAAGACACTAAGTACCATGCAAGAAACACTTCCCACAGCACTCACGCACTCAACAATAGCACTCACACAGCCACAATTGTTGACTCCCGCAGCGCAGCATTCACACGGTCCACAATAGCACTCACACAGCCACAATTGTTGACTCACATAGCACGAGTTTCTATCTCTCTTAATTTTTTATTTTTTCAACTTCAATCAAATTTTTTTTTTTCTCATTGGCTTCCAGTTTTGTTTTTTATTCTTCCAGTTTTTGTTTCTTATTCTTCCAGGTGTGGGTTTCTCTTTTTTCTTTCCTTTGTCAAGGTCCCGTGGGATGGAAGATAAGTTAACAATTGTCAAAAAGTAGTGAAAGAGGTAGTTAAAGTGTTTGAAACAGAGGCAAAAGGAATAAACTTGAGTTCTAAGTAGACTTTTTTAAGATATTTAATTTTTGTAATATGGAGTTACATGTTAAAATTAAGTTTAAAAAAAGTGATAGATTGCTGATAAAATATTAATAATTTCGAAAAATAGTAATGTTTGACAATTTTTGCCGTGACTTGATAAGTGTGTTTACTTTATGTACTAGTGCTGTACTTTCTCCCGGAGACTCTTCCATTCCCTTTTCTTTCTTTTTTTTTTTCTTTTTTTCTTTTTTTCTTTTTTAACATTGGGATTTTTTATTTATTTTAAATACTCATTTTGCACTCTAAAAGAAAAATTATTTATTTATTTTACCAACTTACTTAACCATACACCCAATATTTCATTTCTTAATTTTACATACAATCCAATCAAATAATGTAGACAACACAATCAAATAATAGAAAGAGAAACCTAACGGATGCCCTTAGAATAATAGTTAATAATCCATTTAAAAAAAATTTATAGGAAAAAAAAGTAATTAATGTTTTGATAGCTTTTTCATTTCTCATAAAAAGTGGTGTCAAAACTTTTTTAAAATAAATTGTTAATCATTGCCTTAAAAATACTCGTTAGCATGACCCAAACTGGTTTCTCTCTCTCTTCCCTTCCATCTCTCTTCTAACTAGCAACTCTCTCTCTCTCTATGCTATCCACCAAAATCACCCACAACCCCTACCAAAAACAAGTAAACCACCACTACAAACCCGGCAAACCACCAACACCCACCACCATTCACCCAACAAACCCAAAACCAACCCAACAAACTCATACCAAACCACCACCACCACCATAGCATTGTCGTTGATTAAAACTTACCACCACCATTGGTCAAAACCCATCACCACCGCCGATCTACCACCTCCCCAACCACAGATTCAACCACTGAGGTCTTAAAGAGATGGACTAGAGAGAGAAAGGGGGGGAGGGAGATGAAATAGAGAGAGAGATGGGGGACTATGATTTAAATTATAATAACATGAAATTTTAATTTTTAATTATTTATTATTTTAATAATCTACGACATTTTTTAAATAATAAATGTACAATATTACAATGATTTAAACTCAATTATCAAAATATTTAAGAAATTTATAAGGATTTCCACTATATGTTTTAAATTCTTTTTTATAATTTATTGCAATATTTGGTTTTTGATAAAAACTTGGTTTACTCCGGTTATTCAAGAATCGGTGTTGGTTTGATGATTCTATAAACTAGGGTTTTATTTATGTTGGCCAATAGTGTTTAGCATCTTTTTGGGTGAGTGGGAAAAGGTTTTCTAAGCCTAATAAATTCGTTGATTGAGTGTAGCTTTTCAAAATTAAGAATGCATACTAGTAGTTGCAATCTCGTTTCTCTGTAGTACTCTCAAAATACTACCACTAATGGTGATAAAAGCATTTTTTTATGGAAAAAAAAATTTTTAAAAAAAAATTTGAATAGGGGTGTGCAGCCAACTCACCAATCCATCAAAACCAACCTAATCCAACTAAACTAGTTAGTTCAATTTTTAGGGATTGATGAGTTAGGTTGGGTTGTCGAAATCATTTTTGCTACTGATTGGGTCGAGTTTGGGTGAGATTCATAAATTCTACTAAGCTAACCTGACCCACCTATATCTGATAAATATTTAAAACATATATTATATACTTTTGTTAATTACTTTTTACCCCTCTTCATAATACTATAAAACAAAAACTCTTAATCCATTTTCTCATTTCAACTCTTAATCTCTCACTCCACTCTCTCCCTGCTTAGAATTTATGTATGGTTACGCTACTACTTAGAATTTTCAAAAGATGGCATGAGGCAGCAAACAATTGAAATTTTGTTATTCAATTTTATTTCACAACTAAGTTGGTATAAAACTGTTTAATATCTTACTATTTAAAAATCATTTGGTTTGATTATTTGTTGATGGTGATATGCTTTGAATTTTTGGAAGATGGTAGGGCATTTGTAATATAGCTTGTTGTTATTGTTCTAATGCTCCAAAAAAAAAAAAAAAAAAAAAAACCCTATCTAACTAGAACACATGCACATCCCTCGTGGTTCAATCAGAGGTCTTCATTTTCATTGTTATCTCATCTCGTAATTATCCCCAAAAGTGATAAGATGATGATTAATATCATAAATATCATATTCTTTTCAAAGTACTTTTTTTTTCTTTTTCTTTTCTAATAACTCCATATGATAGGTTGAGTCATGTTGGTTTTAACTTTTTACACATGTGATGGGTTGGGTGGGAAATTCTCAATCCGAGAAGATTAAATTAGATTGAAAAATATCACCCAATCCAACCATGCACATCCTACGACAAGGAAATATACAAAAAATTTCCTCATTTATTTGATCTTTTACTTTTCACACAATTGCTCTTTGTTTTTTTAAGTGTCAATTAATAGTGGTGGCATGATACAGTAACAGGGACACGCGGGTGTGTGTGTATATATATATATATATGTGTATATATATATATATATATTTTTTTTTTTTTTTTCCTTTTTCTTTTTGAAGTGGTAGGTAAGCATAAGTTGGGGTACCATATTTCAAAATTAATGTCAGTGTTAACTATCTTTCATTTGGCTCCTAACTAAAGGAACATTGCCTGAGCCTTAACTTATGTTAATATTGTTTTATTTAGAGATTTCCTTTCTGTCAATGATGTCTTCAATCAATTTATTTATTTTTATTGGTAAGAACATAGGCACTGCTCAAAGGGCATCTCTCCTCCATATAGGAATAAGGTGGAGGCAAGATCATGGTTTCTTCAAATGAATGTACTATTCCTTTATAAAAACCACCTGAACAACTTTCCATCATATTGCCACTGTCCAACGTTGGGTGTTGAGTTTACTCAGCACCCCTGTTTTAGTCATTGATTACGATGCTTTTGTTTAGCTGTTAATATGGACCCATTTCCTCTCTAATCTCTATAGACTATACATAAGTAATGCTTCAGGCTTTTCTATGAGAGGCTTCTGAAAGAGGACATCGAATTCTCAAATAATTTTGATCACATATAAGTTTGCATCAGGTTAACAGGAGTTAACAAGAGTTAATAGTGGATAATATGTGTAGTGAGTTGTTACCTTCTATTCGGGGATATTTATAAGTTTTCCAATCAAATGTACAACTGTTTACCTCTTGCCTTTTGGACTAGCCTGCAAAAATGTGAGAGAGGAGTAAGCCTAATAATTTCCTTAGCACCTTGCATTTTATTCATGGTTCACCTTGTAAGTCGTACAATCTGTTATCTAACATTTATTACATGTGAAAAAGTGGCTTAGAAATAACCATTAAATATCAGTACTTCAAAGCTCAACTAATGCAGATGACATGTTCTTGTTTCTGTATGCTAAAAATTCATCATCTAAACAAAGAACATCATAAATACTACGGATTGTGTTCTCTTCTTGTCTGTTGATGCTGATACAGAGACTTTGTGTTGACATCTTTAACAGCATCTGTTATGACACAAATGCAAAGAGAATTTCATAACACCTCTTTCTTGTAGTAGTCTGTTTCCCAACTTTTGTGATGAATAAAGTAGATGATATCGCCATAATTGTCATTAGACAAATAAGAGTAAGATGTTAAATTTCAAAAGTAAATTTATTGAATGACTGGGAGCTCCTTTTGGATCAGGTATATTTCTTGAAGAGCATTCCTCTGCACTTATATGTAATGTTTGGCCTTCACTGGCATCTGATTTAGTACCAGCTTAGATTGGACTCCCAGAAAAAAGTGCTAGTTAGCCTAGTTTTTAAATCATTAGTATTACTGTAACATAATATCCAAAAAATTATGGGATGCTGTAGTGATGAACTTGGATCTAATGATTTCCTTTTCTTGTTATCTTTTATTGTGGGGGAGGGGGGGGGGGGGGGGGGGGGCGCTAGCATTGNGGGGGGGGGGGGGGGTGGCGCTAGCATTGTCTATATCCTTGGTGGGCAGATGCAACTGTGGATTTTATGATCAGTGGGGGTTATAATGTTAGTACACAGATACAACAGGTATATGCCAAATTGTTTTGCCGTTTAAATCAACAAATGTTAGTGTCCTTTTGTCCTGTAAATACAAAAGAGGAACCCTTGTTATAAAACAAATAGAATGAGAACAATGCTTAGAGAAGGTGAAACTTAAGTTTGCGTGTAATAGATATCTATGGACTATGTGCATGTGAAGGGGAACATTTAATGTGTTCATGGAAAAGGACATTGTGTTCAAGAACTCATAGATCCTTAATTCATTTTCAGGCATTTCATTACTCTTATTGCATGATCATTTTAACTTTCTGGTGCCTCAAAAGATGGTCAATATAGCCCTGCAGCAACTTCTGATAATCTCCAACAAGGGAAATTTAATTGGCAATGCAACTGCCTTGGTTTTCTTCTATCATGCTTATTAATTGCTGCTCTCCCAATCTCTTTCTTGGATCCCTAAGTTCCTTGAGAATTTTTTTTAATTATCATTATTAATTTATTATAAATGATACGTGGTTGGAGGAATGTTTGCCAATTATGAGAGTATTGGTGAACCTTTAGTGACTTTATCCCTAAGTTCCAGATGAAGGCTTATTGCCATATACTCAGTTATGTTCTTGTTTTTACCTCTTCCCCTCCCCCCCCTAAATGACAATTTCATATCTCAATTCAAAAGTTTTACCGTCTCTGAAAATGCTATTGTCAATTTTGTGTACCAGGTAAAGCAGAAGACACTTATTATATGGGGCGAGGATGACCAGATCATTAGTAACAAGCTTGCAATGGTTAGTAAATTTTATGGATATAAAGCCTCAAATGCAACAGATAAGTAATGGAAAACATGCTCAGGATTCAGGATTTTTTTTGTTTTGTTTTGTTTTGTTTTGGGGGAGGGGGATTTGAATCTATTTGACCTTCTTAGGATTCAATATACCACATTATGCAGGGACTGCACTGTGAACTACCAAATGCAATCATACGTGAAATACCAGATTGTAGTCATCTTCCTCATGTCGAAAGGCCAAACTCAGTTTTTAAATTGATTGTGGATTTTGTTCAAGAATATTTCTATAAAGAGTTTGAATGTGTTTCCCAATATTGAAGTCCACTTTCCATCTGTGCTTAAATGATGTCAAGCTGGTTCACCACATTCATTGTATGGTAAGGTAAATTTTTGTAAATGTAAAAACTATACAATTTGCATTCCATTTTGCTTGAAGGTGATAAGTCATCTTTTATATTACTTGTTAGGGCAAGAAATTTATATTTATATATATCTAAAAGCTGAAGTGTGGTATTTATTGTTACTACGCTCTTGTTGAGCCAAATTAGCGGCCACATCATCCACTTATTTTTTACTTCTAATTTTCTCTTTCTAAACTTTTATTCTCCCTATTCTAAAAAAAAAAAAATCTCCCTATTAATCCACATTTGCTATTACACTTTCTTCGATCTTTCTCCTCCCTCTTTACCTCTTTATCTTCTCACTACTCTCTAGTTTACCTTTTTATCTCATCACTACTTTCTATTTTACTTTTAGTAACCGTTTGGATTCAAATTATTGTGGCGTTTGCATTTTTGTTCTGCGTTTTTTTTTTTTTTTTTTTTTTTTAATTGTGGCGTTTGCATTTTTGTTCTGCTTTTTTTTTTTTTTTTTTTTGGTTTAGCTTGCATTTGTTGACTTTTTCACTGTGAACAGTGCATCCGTGCACTATTCACGAACCCACGTATTTCACTTTTTAACAACATTTTCATTAAAAATGGGTCCCACAGTACTATTCACACATTTAAAAATTATTTTGCTATAGTGTTTTTAGTTTTTAGTTTTCAGTTTTCAGTTTTCAGCTGTATCCAAACGGACCCTTAGTGTTACACTTCCTTCACCATTTTCATTTTCTTATATTTGACTCTTCTTCTCCCCATTTGATTTTGTATAAATTCGATATCATTTCTCTCATTCAATCCATACTTTCCATCACAAGAAAACTATGAGTACTCTTTGTCTTTGTCTCTCTCATTGATTTTTGTTCATTCTTATAATTATGATTGAGGTTGATGGTAGCTTTTTTATGGTTTTCTTTTTTAATATGTGTTTTGGTCTTGTGTTTTCTAAATTTCCCATTACAAACTCTTCTCTCTTCCTTTTATAGCTTTGGTTGAATTTTGATTTGGGTTAATACTTAATTTTTTTGGAAATAGGAATTTGAGTTTATGTCAACAATCTACATGACTATGAATTTGAATATGCCTACCAATTTTTTGATTAATAAATTATGATAAAGTCTATCTTTTATTCCTTTTTGTTTCATTTTAATTTTGGTTAAGATAACATTGTAATTTTGTGATGAATTTTTATTATTATGATAATCTCATTATTTCTTAGGAGATCAGAAATTTGAAACTTATAAAATTTAGTTATATAACACTACAACAGAAGTTAGAAAAATATAGTTCACCTTAAAAAAATATTAATTAAACATACAAAATATAATAGTATGATATATTTGTACTTTGTAGAGATAAAAAGATTAAAAAAAAATATTTGTAGAAATATTTTTTTTTAAAAAGTAATACTCGAAGAAATTATTACTTTTTATATATTACACCCCGTTACATAATACTTATATATTTTCATACATTGCATGGGTCTACGGCTAGTTTATTCGTAATAGATATAGATGCTGCCAATCATTTTATATGTATGCCATTGAAAATTTGAAACTCAAATATACATATAACTTATTAACAATTAATGTCCTGTGCAGAAAACCATTTTAGTAGATTTCACATCCATGTGATGCTTCAATGCCCCGTTCAGGAATTGCTAGTCTTTAGTTTCCTATATCTGCACCCTATGGTAAATTTATAGCTTCTTTCTACAAATTGATGAGGAAGTTGGATAGAAGCGCAATCTTGCATACTTCAGTATGTAAATTGCCATTTCCTATTTACCACGAGAGCAGTATAGACTCATCCATGGAACATGTTCATGGAAAATGGTTTAGCACTTTTCAAAATTCAGGCCCCGTTTTCTATGTATATCCTGTTTTAGTACTGAAAGTTTTAGTTTCAATTAGAATAATTAGTGCTGCTAAAATTACCAATTTTTCCAAAAATTTAAGCTATTAAAAAACGATAGATTTAATTGTTTAACTATATACTTATAACACTTCTCACGTATGGGCTCAAACTCTCTTATTAATAGGTGAGACCCAATACTTGAGATTTTAAATGGGATATAGAGTGGATGAGGCGGGGATTGAACTCCCAGCTCTGATAACTTGTTAAAATGATTGATTCTCTCAAAAGTTTAACATGTTACAAAATGATAGATTTATTCATTTAACCATATACTCACAATTAACCTTATCTTGTAAAGTTTTCCCAAAAACTAATTTACACTATATAATATAGTGGCTGACTTTGACTAGTTGTTGAACCCAACCCATAAATGTTTGGACCAAGTTTAGCTGCTGTTGGAAATGAAAGACACTTACTAGCCCTTTATGATACTGCATGTTATTTATATAAGTAGGGCCTTTCGAATTCCTGGGGCTACAACTGGCCTGGTATCATTTTCATTGGAAGGAATCTACTAGTATTTGAATGTGTGATATACTTGATGTTTAAGAAAATTTTCTTGCAAGATACGCTGATGCTAATTAAATCTTGGGACCACACAACTCTTGTTGAACAAGATTTTCACATGAACAAATAGACCAAAACACATATACTTACATAGACCACAACTCTTCTTTTCCTTTTATGAGCAGATGATTATGAATGCAATGCTTTCTGTATGTGGATTCATGCTCTACCATTAACTTACATATCATCTCACCCACTGATTGGCTGTCATGGTTCCCTAGATGTTGGGAAGTCATTTTAAGTTTTGCTGAATGAGAAATCTTGCAGGTATTTGGTAGAAGAGCAGAAGAGTTTGAGTAACGTTACATATGGGTTTTGAATTTTCCCACTGTTTGGGGGAAGAAGAAAGAACAAAAAATACAAAAGCTACGGTATATTTCATTTCCCCTATTTTTAGTGTCATTTTGATAGCTATTTATTTTTTTTAAAAGAAAAAAATGGATAATAATTTTTATTTAGATACCAAAATGATAGGACCCCGAAAGTTCAAGAGATTAATTATAAAGTTTGAAACTTAGGGGATCAAAATGATAGTAACATGAAAGTCTAAAGAATATTATTTACAAGTTTTGAAACTTTGACAAAACTGCCCCAGATCAAAGCGGTAAGTATGTATTAATTTTTAGGTCCCACACTACTCATTATCCTGCATCCAAATCTATTATATTATCACATAGAATAATTTTAGAACTTGTGAGTTGTAACCATTTGATTTGGTTGGTAGGTCACCAGTCTCTCTCAAGTTCCAACACCGTTTGGCCAAAGCATATGCACAATTGCTTAGGCCCCGCCATGAATTAATGGCTCAGAAGATTAAAACTTTTCTACCATGCACAACTTTAAACAACAACCTCTTCTCTCATAACCTTACATAAAGAAAACAGGCTGCCAAGTGTTTGTCTTTCATCAAAAGTGCACCTAAAATAGTACAAATGTAAACGTCATAGTAGATGGGGGTGGCAATGATATGTTCTCTTTTTTCCGTCTGACGATGAGTCAAATTTGTCAAAAAAATCAGCAAGAAACGTGTTCAAATCACATTATTCTAGCTATAATACAATGGATTCACAATAAAGGTTCCTTTTTCCTTCTCCTTGATTCTGATTGTAAACCAAATACATGACACGTTGAACATTAAAGAGACATTTGTCAGAAAAGAATACATGTGATTCGTGATTGTGATTAATCTATCGAGGATCAATAGCGATTTTCTGGCTTTTTGTTGTTTGCAGCTACAAAAACCATAAGAAGTTCTTGACAAAGAACCATAACACCAACATGTACAATGATTTTTAATAGGCTAAAAAGTAATTAACTAATATAAGTAGATAGGGTAGTAAAGTTCCATTAAATTAAAAAAAATACTGCCTCTCTCTAGATATACACAAAGGAAAAATCTAAAAAGAAGAGATCAGGTTCCTCTACCCCAATACCAGTCATATCACCACTCAAAAAGGAATCAAATTCCCCAGCAGCAGCCCAGCTTTTTTTTTTTTTTAACATAGGAGACAACAGAAAAAAAAGAGATAATAAAAAAATACCTTAGTGGAAATTGCCTCTAGATGATTCCAAATTACAAGCCTAGGCTCTATCATGGTGACATCTTGTCCACACATCAACCCCACTAGTCAATACTTCCCCTCTTTTTTTTGAACTAGGTGTAGTATTATTTTCAGGCCCACAGCAACACTAACCAGAGGGTCAGGCCCAGAGAGAAGAACAGGCTAGTGCATCTAGTGATGAGAGGTACAGGAGCACTTGAATCATTGACACCAGTAGTGGTGGTTCCTGAGGGGCTGATTCCTGTGCCAAATACTGAAGAAGGAGTTGTGGTTGAAGGTGTGGTTGTGGTTGGAGTTGTGGTTGGAGTTGTCGTTGATGGTGTGGTTGTGGTTGGAGTAGTGCCTGTAGGTGTTGTGGTTGGAGTTGTGCCTGTAGGTGTGGTTGTTGGTGTTGTTCCTGTTTGGCTGAACAAAGCAAAACATCATCATATTAATATTAACCTCAAAACCATGCTTCATCATGATAAAATTAAAAAGGAAAAAAAGACTTCATAATAAAAAGCTGAACAGAGCCAAAAAAAAAATCATATATATTAACCTCAAAACCATGCTTCATTATGATAAAATTAAAAAGGAAAAAAAGGCTAATTCATATTTCATACTACTAAAAGTTTTTTTTTTGGGTGAAATACTAAAGTTTTTTTTTTTGGGTGAAATACTACTAAAAGTTTAAGCCCTTAGGAAAGCATGAAGTTTAATTATCTAATTATTATTCTAACACATTTGGTTATGTTTGGGCCTCTGTCTCCCTTTAATATGTGAGTCACAAGGCCCAAAGACTTACACAATTAGAAAATAATACATTTTAATCATTTAATAATTACTCTATCAAAATGAAAAATATATGATACTTAAAAAATAACATGCAGAAAACAGAAGTGAAGCTGAGATCTGAGGAGAAAGAGGACAAATGAATTGTGAAATATCAACATCATGACAGCTCACCAGCTCTTATTAAGAAGCAGGCTCAGGATTGTAAAGATATGAAGCTGTGAGGCACTAGATCTACTTTTCTGAATCACTGTCAAGAAAATTATTTTATTCACCTTGAATAAGTTAGTCTAATACTAGGCTGCAATTGCTAATCCAAGCAAAACCCACTTCAGAAATACCATTTATTAGATGTCAATAATGGCAGGATTGGTAAAGTTAGGAAAGTAGGCTTTTCACAAGCAGAATTAATCAGTATGAAGAATCTATAACCAAAATAAATAAATAAAAAATCTTGTTTGGGCATGGAAAAGAAGTCCCTAAATAACAAAGCTCTCCACATAAAAAAGGAAGCTTTAGAACAGATTCACACTCCACCGAAGTCAGAAATGTTTTGAAGATAACAACTGAAAATTTTTCGTTTCATGTGAAAATGAAGCAATACATTCACTCAGACTGACATAAAGATTCAAGATTTGAAGTAAGAACTAAGAAACCATACCTGGTTGATGGATAAACACAAGTAGTAGAAGATCCAGCTGTAAATCAATCATCCAAAGAAGATGAAAAATGAAATCAGTAAATTTTTTTAGTAAACAAAAATTGCAGGTGGATGAGTGTCCAAGCCCAAAGGTACTTACTTGGGGCTGTTTGTGAGACAGTGGCAGTGCCTGAGAAATCACAGCTCCCTTGAGCCTGACTCTTTTTTTGGTAATAGCTATTCACAGCATAGTCACAATGATTCTTTACAGTGTTAGGGCTGTAACAGGCACCATTTTGAACGATAGGAGTACAGTCAGCTCCAGCTCCACAAGCATAATCCAGTGACTTCTGAAGGGCTTGGTCACTGAGCCCATCTTTGCATACACAATATGTAGCACCTATAGGAGAAAAAATGAAAATTATTTAAAACAAAAACCAAAAATAGATCAGTTAGTTCACACAAATCTCCTCCCCCACACCCCAAAAAAAAATAAAAATAAATAAATAAATAAATAAGTACAAGCAACTAAGAAAATCAAAGGGAAAAAGCACTATACACTGTCTCCTGCAATATCTTGGCCATATATGCAAAGAAAAGGTTTTTTTTCATTTTAAATCCTTATCAGATGGAGTAAGAGAAAACAACAAAATTAAACTCCACACTCACTTTAGAAAATCTATTTACCCATTTCACTTTAGCAGGAAAAGGCAAAAGAGAAAACCATGGCAAAAACAAGATGTGAAACTATCCCAAAATATATGTCATGATAACCCTCTAAACCTAAATCTAAAGTTTGGGAGAGAAATGAAATACTCAAAAAAATCCAGAAGCTTACTTGAATGGCCAGTAAGGGCTAAGAAAAGCACCAGGTACACTANACACGCTAGCTTTCAACCGAATCCAAACATAACCATAGTCTTTTAAAAACGTTATCTTATGTACAAAAGTAATTAAGCTGAATTACGTTAAACTCCAGTATCCGTCTTTTACTTTTCTCTCCTTCGATATCTTAATCACTCATCAACATTAACATTATTTTATTATCAATGTCAAATGTTTGCTCGTTGCTACAAATTGGTAAAGGCTCAAAGGGTGGTGTGGGGTTCATCTATCATCATCACCATCATCATAGATATCAATATAAAGAAGTGAATTTGGTTCTTGATAGAATCATAGAATAAGGAACTACAATATACCCTCTTTTCCTTACTAATCGACAACCTTAAATCATGATCGTAACAACCGGTTGTCACATACATAAATGCAAGGAGGGACATACTTGAGTTTGTATCCAAACTTGTAACTAACCCAATGAGTATGAGAGAGAGAGAGATCTAGCTAGAGCAATGGTACATACACAAAAATTCACAACAATTAAGTTAGTAGGTTTTTATTGATTCTTATCAGAGCCCATTATTGACATCATTTTTTTACTTATCATGACAAGTTACGACATGAATTATGTGCGAAGTTTTTTTTTTTTTTTTGATAGGTATGTGCGAAGTTTTATGTCAAATTTTTTTATGCATATTCTAATATCAATACCTATTTTACTTGTGGGTATATGCTGACTTGCGTTGTACTGCTTGGCCTAGTGGTAGAGTGAGGTGCCTTGGACCAATACACGTCTTCGTGGGTTTGAGTATGTTTCTAAAAGGCCAAACTGTCTAGAATTACTCAAGAACGAAAGGCCAACCACAAATCAATTAACAAATCAATTTTATAACGTAATATATTGTCTTCGACTGTGTCGGTTGGCTACCTTTCTTGAAAGATCTATTTTATAAGAAAAATGATATGTCTACAATATTTTTATAACAAATTCTAAGTGGCAAATTGTTACTAGTTGTTATTATTAGGGTAAAAAAGTAATTTTAGTGTTAGTTTCAAATTTAAACCAATAACAACTAACAACCTATGATTTGTTGTAAAAATGTTGTAGACGTGGCATCTCTCATTTTATAGTTCTATACTAACATGCAAAATACACTTTTTTTATTATTTTTATTTTTTCTCATCACTTTCACATGAATTAACTAATACAAAATTTTTACACACCAATTACAATTTGCTAGCTTGATAAGCTGTGAAACAAGATGCGAATGAGTGTGCGAATTCATACTATTCCATAGACTTTTGTTCTTTAAAACAACATGATCGCATCAACATGACTAATAAATATTGAAAATGGCGACAGAATATGTTTTGAAAAGCTGAATATTATTAATGTACTAAACATCTACATCGAGATGAGTAGATAAAACCCTGAAGTGTTTTGACCCCTTTGTTGTTTGTAATCATACTATTTACATTTATAAGATTTTCGTATGTTGTTATGACAGAGATATAAGCACTCTTGATTCCATACTCTTTTTTTTTCTTTTTCTTTTTCCAGGAAGAGAAATAGCACCATACTACGATGAAGCTAATGATATTCAAATTTATAAGAGCAAATTTGGATAGTTTTGAATTATATACAGGAGTAGATCTCTATTTTTTTTTTAAATTATTATTATAGATATAATAAAAAATTTCAACCTATAGCGTTTGTTCTACGATGATTGATTTTTATCATTAAACTAAGACACTAATTGATTTTTAGTATAAACAAGATTCAAACCACAAAGACTTTTTATTCGACAACAAGAAATTTTACCAATTAAATTAACTAAGAATGAAAATAATATCTACTTTGAAGAAGAATACTCTAAAGATCTTTATAATTGAATGCATAAATTCTTTATTGGTATTGGTGTGTCGAGATTCATAACAGTTGTCTTAATTTATTTGGAAAAATGTATAATTGCTTTTTTATTTTTAGAAAAGATATAATTTGTTTCTATAACATTATGAAAGTATAAAGCTCTCTCTTGGGAAAAAATTCTTGTGTGAGGTTTTTGACCTGCTCTAAATGTCAATGTTGCCTGCTCTAAAGGTTTTATTTATGTTGGCTGAATTGTCTAAAAGTTCATGCAAGCTAAGATAGGGTCGGACAGTTCATTATTAGAGAATAAAATGAGAAAAGAAAGAATCCAACAATATACAACATTCCCTTAACAAGAAGACACACTTTGTCATATACTTTGTAATAATTATTTATATGTCAGGTGGTAATTGGATTGTTTTTCATTAAGTAGCACAATTTATACATGTGTCAAATGATAATCAGATTGCTTTTCACCAAGTACCAGTGGTGACCACATATATAAATGATTTTTTTTTTCTAATCGCAAATTAATAAATATTTAAATTATGGCAAGTGTGCATTACATACCTATCAAAAAAAAAAAAAAAACTTCGCACATAATTCATGTCGTAACTTGTCATGATAAGTAAAAAAATGATGTCAATAATGGGCTCTGATAAGAATCAATAAAAACCTACTAACTTAATTGTTGTGAATTTTTGTGTATGTACCATTGCTCTAGCTAGATCTCTCTCTCTCTCATACTCATTGGGTTAGTTACAAGTTTGGATACAAACTCAAGTATGTCCCTCCTTGCATTTATGTATGTGACAACCGGTTGTTACGATCATGATTTAAGGTTGTCGATTAGTAAGGAAAAGAGGGTATATTGTAGTTCCTTATTCTATGATTCTATCAAGAACCAAATTCACTTCTTTATATTGATATCTATGATGATGGTGATGATGATAGATGAACCCCACACCACCCTTTGAGCCTTTACCAATTTGTAGCAATGAGCAAACATTTGACATTGATAATAAAATAATGTTAATGTTGATGAGTGATTAAGATATCGAAGGAGAGAAAAGTAAAAGATGGATACTGGAGTTTAACGTAATTCAGCTTAATTACTTTTGTACATAAGATAACGTTTTTAAAAGACTATGGTTATGTTTGGATTCGGTTGAAAGCTAGCGTGTTTGCGTCTGACGTTTTTTTTTTCTTGGCATGCGTTTGAGAGACAAACACGGCTACTGTTCATGCACTATTCATAAACAGTAGCCGTAATGTTGGACTTTTCCAACCTTTTCAGCACATCAGTGGGTCCCGTGCACTGTTCACGGGACCCATAAATCTCATTTTTCAGTAACTTTTTCAATAAAAATGAGTCATATAGTACTATTCACACATTTAAAAATTATTTTGCTATAGTGTTTTTCAGTTTTTAGTTTTCAGTTTTCAGTTATATCCAAACGGATCCTATATCTTTGTTATTGAAATCGTGTTTTACAATAAACCAAATATAGAGTTTACATATTAGAGAAGCCTAGGCTAACCTAAAAGTTAGGTTTTTTTGGACCATGACATCTCTAATATATAACATAAAGTCCTACTTAAGCCATTAACAATATACATCCTATGAGATTTAGAGAAATTTTAGAGACTTATCTATTTTAGAAAATAACACTCCTCTCCTAAAGGTTTGTTATCCATTATCCATATATAGCACAAATAGTAACTAAAATTTTTTCCCCTTTAATTTCTTTCTCTCTTTTTTCTTTCAGAATCAAATGCTTATTTGAAGTAAACTTTAAGTAATGATTAAGTAACAGTCTTTAAGGGCATAGTGCTATTTTTGAAAATAAAATCCAAGTTTTTAACATTTTCCCAAATGTCAAGATTAGTCATGTAATACCCATTGAATTAAACGGGACATCACCTCCAAAAAAAAAGAAAAAAAAAAAGAAAGAAAGAAAAGAAGGTGAAGTCCAATTATCTCTAATTCAATGGGTATTAGTCATCTCTAACACATAACATAAAGTCCTCCTTAAACCATGAACAGTATACACATTCTTTGAGATTTGGATGAAATTTTAGAGACTTATCTCTATTTTAGAAAATGACACTCCTCTTCTAAAAGATTGTGATCCATATATAGCACAAATAGTAATTGAAAAATTCCCTCCCTCTCTCTCTCTCTCTCTCACAATTTCAAAATTAAATGCTTATTCAAAGTAAACTTTAGGTAATGATTAAATAATAGTCTTTAAGGGCATAGTGCTATTTTTGAAAATAAAAGCTAAGTTTTTAACATTTTCTCAAATATTAAGATTTGTCATGTAGTAACCATTGAATTAAATAGGACATCACCTCCACAATAATAATAATAATAATAATAATTGCAGGGTCAGTTTTTGTAGCCCAAGCCCAAAGGATATGGGTTAAAGGCCCAACGAACCCAAAACAATGAATTTGTAGGGAGTGGATCAAGGTTTAGGCGCTCGCCGGCATGCATGAAGCATGAACTACTTTTCTTTTATTGAAAAATACTAAGAACAATTTACAACTAGGGGATGCTCCTCGGCCCATGGTCGAGGAGATTTTTTCTTCCTCCCAAAAACTCTCCTCTCCCCTTTACACTTTGCTCCCCTTTCTTATATATCCTTTTCTTCCTCCTCCTGTTGATCATCTATTGGCCTCCCTTCTAACCGTCTGTCCCATCAGAGGTCATATCCGTGCTCAGATGGCTCACCCTGATCGATGTTGCCCTGTCAAGGGGTTACATCCCCATTAATGCGGCCAGAAAGGTTAGGTGAGCGTATTCAATGCCGAGGTGACAGTTCGCCCAGGGCTTGCCCCTTCTCCGTACTTCTGTTGCCAACGCGTGGCACTGGACCCTCTCCTCCTCGGATATTCCAGGAGTCTTTTGGTAGGGTGGTCCTTGTGTTCTTCCAAGGTCTCGGACGCCCGAGGACAGGGTCATCCTTGGACCCATCATGCATCCTCGGCGTGGGCCATTTGGGCCTGGCTTGGAGTGGGCCAAGGCTACCCGATTTTCTGGCCCCATAATAGCCCCTCAAAATCTTGCTGCACGCATCCTTGGGCAGGGAGGAGGATTTTGACATCCTCGGCCTTACCCCCCTCCCCTCCATCAGTACTGGGGTCTCTGCCCAAGGCACGTCGCTGACGTTTCGGAGCACGTAACGTGCCTATGATTAAATTCAGGCGGCTCTGTGCTCCCCACGTCTAATGAGGTGTTACCCATCCAACGGTGGAGGTTCGTCTCGCATTTATGGGCGGGAAAACCTGCATGGTTCCTCGATTTGGGGTATAAATACCCGTACGAACCGCTTCTTCCTGTTTCCCATTTGTAATCAAGAATTCTCGTGCGCCCCTCCTGAGTTCAGCCACACTCTCACTAGTGCCTTCAACACAAAAAGCTTGTCCGAGGAGTTCCTCCTCTTTTCAGTAAGTCGCTCTATCTCTCTGAGCTTTCTCTCTACTCTTTCTTCTACTTCGCATGTTCTTTCTTAATTCTTTTAGGTGTCAACCGGGATGGGTAGGTTTAAGAAATACGTCGATACTGAGGAGGCGATGGAGAAATTCATCACTGACCATCGAATTCCCGGCAATGTAGGTCTGAGATATTGTGAGGACGGGGATTGGCGTATACACAGACAGGAGGGCGAGGTGGTAATTCCCATTGTCGCCTTCCTTGAAGGGGGGATGACGATCCCCATGGGGCCGGTGATGAGGGATTACCTCACGCACTTCTGGTTGGCCCCCACCCAGTGTGGGATAAACGTCTTTAGGATTCTGAGCTGTGTGGACGCCCTGAACGAGAAGATGGGGCTGAGGTTGACCCACCACGACGTGAACTGGTGTTACAACCTTCAGCTTCTAAAGGGCAAGTCGTATTACCTGAAGACGAGAAACGACAGGGTGCGGCTCATTCAGTGCCTCCCCGAGTCCAGCAAAGGGTTCAACGAGGATTTCCTCATCGTGTCAGGGGAGTGGCACGATGGCCTTCATTGCCCAACAACAGAGGGAATACCAGGTCGGGCAGTGGGAAACATGAGGGGTTTCAAGTTCTCGTCTTTTTTCTTCCCCATTTTTTTTTTTTTTTACTAACGCGGTGGTTCTTTTCGTTTGCAGACCCGCATGCTTGTGAGCGTCACTTCCATCTGGTCAACCGGGAAGATTTGCAGAAGGCGCTGAGGGCGTCGGTGTATATAAACGAGGACGACAATCAGGTTAGGGCCGCCCACATAATTTTGGGGTATAAACCTACCTAGAAATCGTTCCCGGTTCCGAAACACGTCATCCGAGCCAACGATCCTCGGCTTCAGAGGATTACTGTGACTGAGGACGGATTTTCGTTCCCCGAGGAGCCATCCGACCAGGAAGCTGTCACACTAGCCGTCCCCTCCTCTTCCCAACCGTTCGCCGAGGCCGCCGAGGAAACTCCAGAGGGGGAAGGGGACGCGTTTGACGCTTTCGCTCAGCTTGATCAATCCGAGGACCCTCCCGGGGACTTGGGTGATCCCAGTTTGACCGAAGCAGACCTCCTTGCTTTAGAAGCCCCTTCTCGGCCGAGAATGGGTTACAAGAGGAAGCCCACCACCAACTTGCTGGACCTGATTGAGGGCCAGCCGGGGGAGCCCCAACAGAAACTTCCCACTCCATCTCCGAAGACTAGGTCGACTTCCGCTCAGCAGAAGCCCCATCCTCCTCCTTCTCAGACGCGCTCACCCCTTGGGTCCGTGCTTGCCAGCCCCAAGAAGAAGAAGGATAAGGGTAAAAGGTCTGTGGAGGATAAGACGGTGTCCTTGCAGGAGGAGGACACTACTCTGCGACCGTTCAAGCAGCTCAAAATAGGCGACAAGAGCCAGGAGAGGTAGGTCGTTGACACCACCTCTTCCGAGGCCCAGGCCTGGCTCCCAGCCCCGATGCTTCGTAGGGAGCCCTTGAGGGATAACGCCTCCCTCAGGGACTTCAATGAGGGCGAAGGTGCGCGCGTGGCCGATGCGCTGGAGAGGAGCTTGCTGCTCTCGGCAGACATGGCTGAGCTTAACTTTTTGACGAGCGAGCAGGTCTTCCTCAGCCTCAAGCGATATGTGGGGATGGTAAGGACTATAACTTCGACTCTTCTCCCACTCTTTTTCTTTTATTGGGCTTATAGCGCATTGGTTATTCTGGCAGGCTGTCCAGGCCATCTTTATGTTGGAGGGGGCGGCAAACGACTAGAAGGAGGCCCTCAAACAGGAGCGTGATTGGCGTTTCCGGGCCACCGGGGCTCTAAAGAATTCCGAGGCTGACCTCGCCAAGGGAGGATTTGAAAGCGGTGACCAGAGAGCGGGACAGTGCACTGTCTGGTCTTGAGGGCGCCCAGAACCAGGCCAAGGAGCATACGAGGCGCCTGGGCGAGGTGGAGGAGTAATTGCAAACCGCGAGGGATCTGATCGCTGATCTGCGGGCTAAGGTGGCAACGGCCGAGGGGGCCTAGAGGGAGGCCGAATTGGCCAGAGACCAGGCTCGGTGGGCTAAAGACGAGGTGGACCATGGCAGGGAGATGGCCCTGACTGCCAAGGAGGAGGCTGAGACCGCAGCCTACGCTGATGGGGTGGCTGCGGTAGAGGCCCTCTATAAAGCTCAAGTCCCGAGGGTATGTAGGCGATACTACTCCCAAGTCTAGGCTGAGGCCCTCAAACAAGCTGGGGTGGAGGCCACGTCCGACTTATGGAAGGCAGAGAGCGTGTATTACCCCCCCTACTATCCGCGAGGCCGCCCCTGATGGCGCTAAGGCTGGGGAAATTGTTGAAGAGGTGAGGGCCGCTGAACTGGGGGAGCATTCGAGCGAGGAGGTGCCTCAAGAGATAGTGGAGATCCCTTCCGATGATCCAACCCCCACCACCGAGGAAGCAGCTGTTCTCGCCGTACCTTTGCAGGCCGTTCCCTCAGGCCAGGGCTTGGAGGGGTCAAGGGTTGCCTCTGTCTAGCCTGAACAAAAGGAGTAGACTCCCCGGCGTCTCAGCTCGTCCTACTCTCACATTGTTTTATTTTATTTTGTTGTGCTTCTCCTCTATGTACTGTAGCTCTTGCCATGCAACTTTTACGGACTCATTATTGTAATGCGAATTTAGTTTCCCTTTCTATTTATTTCGATTGCTTACTTGCGTACACGCTGCCTGCTTTTCCTCTTTTTCTTTGATCGGCACGATTTTAGCCTGAATTGTATGTCGGCCAATTACGCCAGTAATGATGATAAGGAGAGAGAACGTATGCATGGGCAGCCCTCTTACGTCTTAAGGGCTAGGCGGGGCTTGGTCCTTTCCTAACTCGGGATATTTTGTAGTTAAGTCTCCCTGTAGGCCTGAGTCCGAGGACCATGCAATGTCCCTGTTCTGTCTAGCGCCCAGGTATAGTTGTATGATTAGTTTCCCTATAGACTTGAGTCCGAAGATCGTGCAATGCCTTGGTTCTATCTAGTATCCAGACATAGTGGAACGGTTAGTTTGCCCATAGGCTTGAGTTTGAGGACCATGCAGTGCCTTGGTTCTGTCTAACGCTTCCATTTCTCTGTAAGTATCTAGTTTCCTCATAGGTTTGAGTCCGAGGACCATGCAATACCTTGGTTCTGTCTAGTACCCAGGTATAGCTGAGCGGTTAGTTTCCCCATAGGCTTGAGTCCGAGGACCATGCAATGCCTTGGTTCTGTCTAACGCTTTCATTTCTCTGTAAGTATCTAGTTTCCCCATAGGTTTGAGTCCGAGGACCCAAGGATGACCCTGTCCTCGGGCGTCCGAGACCTCGGAAGAACACAGGACCACCCTACCAAAATGAGTCCGAGGACCATGCAATGCCTTGGTTCTGTCTAACGCTTTCATTTCTCTGTAAGTATCTAGTTTCCCCATAGGTTTGAGTCCGAGGACCATGCAATACCTTGGTTCTGTCTAGTACCTAGGTGTAGCTGAGCGGTTAGTTTCCCCATAGGCTTGAGTCCGAGGACCATGCAATGCCTTGGTTCTGTCTAACGCTTTCATTTCTCTGTAAGTATCTAGTTTCTCCATAGATTTGAGTCCGAGGACCATGCAATACCTTGGTTCTGTCTAGTACCCAGGTGTAGCTGAGCGATTAGTTTCCCTATAGGCTTGAGTCCGAGGACCATGCAATGCCTTGGTTCTGTCTAACGCTTTCATTTCTCTGTACGTATCTAGTTTCTCCATAGATTTGAGTCCGAGGACCATGCAATACCTTGGTTCTGTCTAGTACCCAAGTGTAGCTGAGCGGTTAGTTTCCCATAGGCTTGAGTCCGAGGACCATGCAATGCCTTGGTTCTGTCTAACGCTTTCATTTCTCTGTAAGTACCTAGTTTCCCTATAGGTTTGAGTCCAAGGACCATGCAATACCTTGGTTCTGTCTAGTACCCAGGTGTAGCTGAGTGGTTAGTTTCCCCATAGGCTTGAGTCCGAGGACCATGCAATGCCTTTGTTCTGTCTAACGCTTTCATTTCTCTGTAAGTATCTAGTTTCCCCATAGATTTGAGTCCGAGGACCATGCAATACCTTGGTTCTGTCTAGTATCCAGGTATAGCTGAGCGGTTAGTTTCTCCATAGGCCTGAGTCTGAGGACCATGCAGTGCCTTGGTTCTGTCTAATGCTTCTATTTCTCTGTATGAAGGGGTTTGTCCTCGGACTGCCTTATTGGAGACGATTCCTCCTTGGGTCGGACTATGATGTCACACGTGGCGTTGATCTCGCCTCCAGCTCGAGTCTCCATCTTTTTCCTTTACGAGGCGTCCCTTGGTCGTTCGCGCTTCGCGCTTGACGTTTCGGTGCGCGAGACGCGCCTTCATTAATGTCCTCGTGAATGAACATAAATCCAGCGGTCTACGATCCCTTTGGAATTTGGTAGCTTCGTGATTAGCACTGCTGATAATTCTCTTTTCGAATTCTGTGTGGATTAATTCTCACCAACCTTCATCCTTTATATAAGGCTTTCCGGGGGGATGGTTTCTCCATACTCCATGAACTTCCCAACACAAACAGAAACACGCCCTTTCAGCTCCCCAAACCCCTTTAATAACCCTGCCAGAATTGTGACCGGAGTTGGCAGATATGGGGCGGCTTTGGGCGGGTGTGAGGACATCCGTGCCAAGGGCCGTTGTAACCGCAGCCTCCACTGGGCTTCCGGCGCGGCAGAGTCTAGGCGTAACACTGACAGTGCCGTACGCGGTGGCCAGGAGGGATGTCGCTGAAGTACCTAATGTCTCTCCCCGGAGCGCAACCCTGACGGAGGAGACGCGCGAACTCATGTCATGGCTGGTGCCCGAGTGTTGCCGTCTCCAACGGCCAACGCTCGTGAGGATTGGAGAGAATCAAGGGAACATCACGAGGGAGGGTGTCCCGGTGCTCCTGCATCTGCTCCTCGCTTTGTTCAAGCTCCGCCGCACCGAGAAAGGAGTTGTTGGTGGCCTTGAAGCAAGCCAGCCTCAGCCCCCTTGCCTCACCCTATTGTCAAGCTCTCCCGTTCTTTTGATGCCAATAAGAGCACGGGTTGACACTTCCCTCTAGCTAGTTTTAGGACGGGTCCACCTGGGCCTCTGATTTTAGAACTAGCTTGTAGGAGTAGTTTTAAAACACGCCTGCCTGAGCTTCTGATTGTACATTGTAACCTGTTGTTTAACAAAGTAATGTGCAGTTTCTTTCCGTTTCTGTTGAATCTTCTGTTTCGAACTTTTATCTTTCTGCAATGTTTGTTTAGTAGTTCCCCTTTTTTTTTTTTTTTTTGAACCACCACCAATCTTCCGTAGAATGATTACTTAGAACAATCGCCTGTTGCGTCGGCCAGCGCACTAATCCTTCCCACAGATGACGCCAATTGTAGGGTCAGTTTTTGTAGCCCAAGCCCAAAGGATATGGGTTAAAGGCCCAACGAACCCAGAACAATGAATTTGTAGAGAGTGGATCGAAGGTTTAGGCGCTTGCCGGCGTACATGAAGCATGAACTACTTTCCTTTTATTGAAAAATACTAAGAACAATTTACAACTGGGGGATGCTCCTCGGCCCATGGCCGAGGAGATTTTTTCTTCCTCCCAAAAACTCCCCTCTCCCCTTTACACTTTGCTCCCCTTTCTTATATATCCCTCTCTTCCTCCTCCTGTTGATCATCTATTGGCCTCCCTTCTGACCGTCTGTCCCATCAGAGGTCATATCCGTACTCAGATGGCTCACCCTGATCGATGTTGCCCTGTCAAGGGGTTACATCCCCATTAATGCGGCCAGAAGGGTTAGGTGAGCGTATTCAATGCCGAGGTGATAGTTCGCCCAAGGCTTGCCCCTTCTTCGTACTTCTGTTGCCCACGCGTGGCACTGGACCCTCTCCTCCTCGGATATTCCAAGAGTCCTTTGGTAGGGTGGTCCTCGTGTTCTTCCGAGGTCTCGGACGCCCGAGGACAGGGTCATCCTTGGACCCATCATGCATCCTCGGCGTGGGCCATTTGGGCCTGGCTTGGAGTGGGCCAAGGCTACCCGATTTTCTGGCCCCACAATAATAATAATAATGTGAAGTCCAATTATCTCTAATTCAATGGGTATTAGTTAAAAAAAAAAAAGAAAAAAAAAAAGAGGGTATTAGTCATCTCTAACACATAACATAAAGTCCTACTTAAACCATGAACAATATACACATTCTTTGAGATTTGGATGAAATTTTAGAGACATATCTCTATTTTAGAAAATGACACTCCTCTTCTAAAGGTTTGTGATCCATATATAGCACAAATAGTGACTGAAAAATTTCCCCCTTCTTTCTCTCCTTTTTTTATTTCAGAATCAAATGCTTATTCAAAGTAAACTTTAGGTAATGATTATATAACAGTCTTTAAGGGCATACTGCTATTTTTGAAAATAAAAGCTAAGTTTTTAACATTTTCTCAAATGTTAAGATTTGTCATGTAATACCCATTGAATTAAACAGGAGATCACCTCCCAAAAAAAAAAAAAAAAAAGGTGAAGTCCAATTATCTATAATTCAATGGGTATTAGTCATCTCTAACACATAACATAAAGTCCTACTTAAACCATGAACAATATACACATTCTTTGATATTTGGATGAAATTTAAGAGATTTATCTCTATTTTAGAAAATGACACTCCTCTCCTAAAGGTTTGTGATCCATATATAGCACAAATAGGAACTGAAAAATTTTCCCCTTTCTTTCTCTCCTTTTTTATTTCGGAATCAAATGCTTATTCAAAATAAACTTTAGGTAATGATTAAATAAATCTTTAAGGGCATAGTGCTATTTTTGTCATGTAATACCCAGTGAATTAAACAGGTCTTGTCCAATTATCTCTAATAATAAGCTCATAATCAATTAGTCCACACTCCACACAGGAACTGGTTATCAATATGAGGAGGATAAGTTTTCCTTTTCCATTACGTGGGCCATAAAAACAAACAAGTTTGGTGGAAACCAAAAGCAAAAACACTAGGAACCGTTCTTTGAAATTCTGTGGTTGCTTTTGGATCACTTTATGTATTGATCATTCTCCAAAGTGTTTGATTGGGTTTTGAAATTCCTTACCAGCAGAAAAAAGAGAATAATTGGACCACGATCACATAGACATCTATAGGTAGATGCCCTCTTCACCTCTCTTATCTTCATGAACGTGTATTTTCATACTTATAAAAGTTATGAAGAATCAAAATTTTCCCTTTACCTCAAAAATTCATAACGTTCTGTCCAAACATAACAAAAGGGATTCTTAAAAAGAGAGAATTTTGCTTTTGGAGAGTGTGGCCAAATAGGTTTGTTGGGACTTGGGAATTGAGATCAGCCTATTCAATGAATTTTCTAGCTTATTCAAACTTTCTTGCTACATAATTTAGTGTTGGCCGGTGGGTTCAATATGTTATGAAAATCTAGGCAAAAATAAAAGTGTAAATAATATCATTTTTGAAAGACATTCAAACTAAAACACGTGCCCCATCATCTAATAATGTGTGGATTAATTTTGCAAGCAAGGTTTGATTATTGTGCACATTTTGCCTTGAATTCTTTGCTTTTGTACAAAGTTCTTTGGTCCTACCATACAGCGAATGCCACCTGTTATAGGTGATCTAAATTTTGAATTTAAATATAATAGGACTAATTGGTTTGTTTCACATACAATACATGTGAGCTTAATTCAATCCTCTAGGAAAATACAATGCCTATACTTGATGGGAAATATTGCCTGTTTTTTAGACAAACATGAATTAATCGTTTATCAATTATTCCAACACTTCAAATGGTGAATTAAAATAATTTAACTATTGGTTTAGCAAAAAATAAAATAAAATAAAAACAAACTTTTGCTTCCGCTCACACCTATCGCCGTTGGCAGTGCCTCTCATTAGCGTCACAACCATTGGTGGCCGCGGGTCCAGCTCTCCTATTCTTTATTTTCTTTCTCTTTTATTTTTTTTTCAATTTTTATTTGCCTTTTAGACAAGACCGAAACCCCTTTGACACTCATTTTGTTTCATTTTTTTTTTTTATTAGTTCGATGAATAACTTTTTGTTTTAGTTTTGATTAGCTTGATGAATGGGTTTTCTTGTTTGGATTTTTGGAATTAGCAATAACTATTATTATTGGCATTTTTAAAGCTGGTTTTTGGGTGGGCATTGAAGATGTTTGTTGAAATGCTTCATAGAGTTTTAGTTTATCTCTCTGTATTTTGCCTTTTTTTTTTTTTGGATTTTTATGCTAAAACTGTGATGCAATGTGTATGGAAATTAGATTTTATTTTATTTTATTATTAGCTTGATTAATGGGTTTTCATGTTGAGTGTAAAGCTTAATGGTTTTGTTTGAGTTTGAAAATTGGGAAATTGGATTTTCTGGTTTTGCTTCATCAGACGTGTGGTGCTTGAAAGTTCAAATAGTGTTGAAAACACTATGAACATTTAGACCCCCAAACAACAAAATACCAATTCAAGTTTTATATCAAATAATGTATGTGCGGAAAATGATATCAAGCTTATATCAGAATTGATAAACAATATAAACCAATTAAAATCACATCCACAACATAAATTAAATAGTAAAGATAAAGGGAAGAGAGATGCAAATACAAGGACAACACAACGATGTGTTATCGAAGAGGAAGCCGAAGCCCTCGGCGTAAAACCTCTCCGCCGCCCTCCAAGTGGTCAATAATCCACTAGAAAATGAAGTTGGGATACATGAACAGAAATAAACCTTCCAAGCCTAATCTACCTAGGTACCTAAGCCCTCCAAGTTTCTTGCTCCAACGAGGTTACGCCGAACTTTTGTCTTTTCTAGCTTGCCGTATTCCGCTATAAACCATAGCATCAACCAATAACCATTGGTCCCTTCCAAATTGCTTTCCTTAGCACCAAAAGACCTTCTCACAGATGTGGATACGGGGAGAAAAGGATTTGGTTAAGAACATCTCAAGGATGTATTAATAGAGAGGGTAAGAGTAGAGGAATTTGAAGAGTCTCTATGTAAAGATTGTGGATGAATCAATCTTGTTTTTCTCTAGGGTTTCTCTCTTAAAATTCTCTTTGGAAGTTCTCTACATTTTGTGGTTTAAGGGGTATTTATACTAGGGTGAGATAAGAATGCAAAGAGGTTTTTCAAAACAGAGCTAGTTGGCGGCTTGGCCTCATGGCTCAGCTAAGTCGTGAGTTCAAGCCGTGAGATAACAGAACGACCAGACTAGACTTTTTGTCCTATAGTGCTCCAGCTGGCGCGACTATTCATCTTTTCGCATTCTTCACTCGTGTGCTGCATTTGGCGGCTTGCCAGTCGCGAGTCACCCATGAGTCCTAACCGTGAAGCCCTGCATCCTTGCACAATCTTGAGTATTTCTTCACACTCTCTCACTCACTACCCTTACATAAATCCCACCTAAATACTGGGTTTCTAAGTGCTGAAATACAGGCAAATTAGCACGGAATAAAGCCAATAAGATGGTTGATCAAATTCAACCTTACAATCTCCCCCTTTGGCTATTTCGTGACAAAGTCCTACAACAAACTCTGGACTTAACGCGTGAGTTGGAAACAGTTGGAAAACTCACTCTCACCTAACTCTAGAATTTGTGAAGCTCTTGAACCATAAGACCAAAAAATCTCCTGAAACATAATAACACAACAAGTTCATTGCATGCAGAAAACTTGTAATGCATATGGAGCAAGCACAATGCGATCAAGCAAAAATGGGATAAATCAATAAAACATGGCTTAACCAAAACAGCAATCACTATATACTAGTGAAAGTTCAAATAGCGTTGAAAACACTATGAACGTTTAGACCCTCAAACAACAAATTACTAATTCAACCTTTATATCAAACAATGTATGTGCGAAAAATGATAACAAGCTTAAAATAGAATTGATAAACAATCTAAACCAATTAAAATCACATCCACAACAGAAAATAAATGGTAAAGATTAAGGGAAGAGAGATGCAAACACAAGGACAATAAAACGATGTGTTATCGAAGAGGAAACCGAAGCCTTCGGCGTAAAACCTCTCCGCCGCCCTTCAAGCGGTCAATAATCTACTAGAAAATGAAGTTGGGATACATGAATAGCAATAGACCCTCCAATCCTAATCTATCCAGGTACCTAAGCCCTCTAAACTTCTCGCTCTAACGAGGTTACGCCAAACCTTTGTCTTTTCTAGCTCGCCGGATTCTGCTATAAACCATAGCATCAACCAATAACCATTGGTCCCTTCCAGATTGCTTCCCTTAGCACCAATAGACCTTCTCACAGACGTGGGTGTGGTGAGAAAAGGATTTGGTCAAGAACCTCTCAAGGATGTATCAATGGAGAAGGTGAGAGTAGAGGAATTTGAAGAGTCTCTATGTGAAAATTGTGGTTAAATCAATCTTGTTCAAATAGCATTGAAAACATTATGAACGTTTAGACCCCCAAACAACAAATTACCAATTCAAACTTTATATCAAACAATGTATGTGTGAAAAATGATAACAAGCTTAAAACGGAATTGATAAACAATCTAAACCAATTGAAATCACATCCACAACAGAAAATAAATGGTAAAGATTAAGGGAAGAGAGATATAAACACAAGGACAACACAATGATGTGTTACCGAAGAGGAAATCGAAGCCCTTGGCATAAAACCTCTCCGTTGCCCTTCAAGCGGTCAATAATCCACTAGAAAATGAAGTCGGAATACATGAACAGCAATAGACCTTCAAAGCCTAATCTACCCAAGTACCTCATAGATTTAGTATCAACATTTCCAAAATGCCAAAGCCAATAGACCTATACACACAACAATTACCAAAAAAAAAAAAAAAAATCCATTTTCATTCAATCACAACAGATTCGACCATATTGCAAAGCCCCAATTTTCAAACTCAAGCAAAACCATCAAGCTTTAGACTTAAGGCTAATGTAAACATATCACCAATACAAGTAATACAAGTATATCTATACTAAAATACTAGTATACAATGCCAACTAATCAAATACAACATTATCTAATGCACAAACACATTTTACACTCAGGCTGCACTGGCACATGCACACCTCATTAGCTGCACATGCATGCCCCATCAGCAGTAGACACACCCCACACCAGCAACCCACGCACACCCTGCAGCACCTCACCATGTAGCAACACACATATGTCTCATTAGCACCACACACACTCCCCATCAGCGCCCCACACACACATACATGTGATGAAGCAAATCAGAAAACCCAATTTCCCAATTTTCAAACTCAAGCAAAACCATCAAGCTTTACACTCAACAAGAAAACCCATTAATCAAGCTAATATATTATAAAAAAAAAAAAAAAAAAATCTAATTTCCATACACATGGCATCAAGAATTCTTTGCTTTTGTACAAAGTTCTTTGGTCCTACCATACAGCGAATGCCACCTGTTATAGGTGATCTAAATTATGAATTTAAATATAATAGGACTAATTGGTTTGTTTCACATACAATACATGTGAGCTTAATTCAATCCTCTAGGAAAATACAATGCCTATACTTGATGGGAAATATTGCCTGTTTTTTAGACAAACATGAATTAATCGTTTATCAATTATTCCAACACTTCAAATGGTGAATTAAAATAATTTAACTATTGGTTTAGCAAAAAATAAAATAAAATAAAAACAAACTTTTGCTTCCGCTCACACCTATCGCCGTTGGCAGTGCCTCTCATTAGCGTCACAACCATTGGTGGCCGCGGGTCCAGCTCTCCTATTCTTTATTTTCTTTCTCTTTTATTTTTTTTTTTCAATTTTTATTTGCCTTTTAGACAAGACCGAAACCCCTTTGACACTCATTTTGTTTCATTTTTTTTTTTATTAGTTCGATGAATAACTTTTTGTTTTAGTTTTGATTATCTTGATGAATGGGTTTTCTTGTTTGGATTTTTGGAATTAGCAATAACTATTATTATTGGCATTTTTAAAGCTGGTTTTTGGGTGGGCATTGAAGATGTTTGTTGAAATGCTTCATAGAGTTTTAGTTTATCTCTCTGTATTTTGCCTTTTTTTTTTTTTGGATTTTTATGCTAAAACTGTGATGCAATGTGTATGGAAATTAGATTTTATTTTATTTTATTATTAGCTTGATTAATGGGTTTTCTTGTTGAGTGTAAAGCTTAATGGTTTTGCTTGAGTTTGAAAATTGGGAAATTGGATTTTCTGGTTTTGCTTCATCAGACGTGTGGTGCTTGAAAGTTCAAATAGTGTTGAAAACACTATGAACGTTTAGACCCCCAAACAACAAAATACCAATTCAAGTTTTATATCAAATAATGTATGTGTGGAAAATGATATCAAGCTTATATCAGAATTGATAAATAATATAAACCAATTAAAATAACATCCACAACATAAATTAAATAGTAAAGATAAAGGGAAGAGAGATGCAAACACAAGGACAACACAACGATGTGTTATCGAAGAGGAAGCCGAAGCCCTCGGCGTAAAACCTCTTCGCCGCCCTCCAAGCGGTCAATAATCCACTAGAAAATGAAGTTGAGATACATGAACATCAATAAACCTTCCAAGCCTAATCTACCTAGGTACCTAAACCCTCCAAGTTTCTTGCTCCAACGAGGTTACGCCGAACTTTTGTCTTTTCTAGCTTGCCGGATTCCGCTATAAACCATAGCATCAACCAATAACCATTGGTCCCTTCCAAACTGCTTTCCTTAGCACCAAAAGACCTTCTCACAGATGTGGATACGAGGAGAAAAGGATTTGGTTAAGAACATCTCAAGGATGTATTAATAGAGAGGGTACGAGTAGAGGAATTTGAAGAGTCTCTATGTAAAGATTGTGGATGAATCAATCTTGTTTTTCTCTAGGGTTTCTCTCTTAAAATTCTCTTTGGAAGTTCTCTACATTTTGTGGTTTAAGGGGTATTTATACTAGGGTGAGATAAGAATGCAAAGAGGTTTTTCAAAACAGAGCTAGTTGGCGGCTTGGCCTCATGGCTCAGCTAAGTCGTGAGTTCAAGCCGTGAGATAACAGAATGGCCAGACTAGACTTTTTGTCCTGTAGTGCTCCAGCTGGCGCGACTATTCATCTTTTCGCATGCTTCACTCGTGTGTTGCATTTGGCGGCTTGCCAGTCTCGAGTCACCCACGAGTTCTAACCGTGAAGCCCTGCATCCTTGCACAATCTTGAGTATTTCTTCACACTCTCTCACTCACTACCCTTACATAAATCCCACCTAAATACTGGGTTTCTAAGTGCTGAAATACAAGCAAATTAGCACGGAATAAAGCCAACAAGATGGTTGATCAAATTCAACCTTACAATCTCCCCCTTTGGCTATTTCATGACAAAGTCCTACAACAAACTCTGGACTTAACGCGTGAGTTGGAAACAGTTGGAAAACTCACTCTCACCTAACTCTAGAATTTGTGAAGCTCTTGAACCATAAGACCAAAAAATCTCCTGAAACATAATAACACAACAAGTTCATTGCATGCAGAAAACTTGTAATGCATATGGAGCAAGCACAATGCGATCAAGCAAAAAGGGGATAAATCAATAAAACATGGCTTAACCAAAACAGCAATCACTATATACTAGTGAAAGTTCAAATAGCGTTGAAAACACTATGAACATTTAGACCCCCAAACAACAAATTACTAATTCAAGCTTTATATCAAACAATGTATGTGCGAAAAATGATAACAAGCTTAAAATAGA
Source organism: Quercus suber (assembly GCF_002906115.3). Lineage (NCBI taxonomy): Eukaryota > Viridiplantae > Streptophyta > Magnoliopsida > Fagales > Fagaceae > Quercus > Quercus suber. Next base: position 503,289 of record NW_027069809.1, read on the forward strand.
ATTGATAAACAATCTAAACCAATTAAAATCACATCCACAACAGAAAATAAATGGTAAAGATTAAGGGAAGAGTGATGCAAACACAAGGACAATAAAACGATGTGTTATCGAAGAGGAAACCGAAGCCTTCGGCGTAAAACCTCTCCGCCGCCCTTCAAGCGGTCAATAATCTACTAAAAAATGAAGTTGGGATACATGAATAGCAATAGACCCTCCAATCCTAATCTATCCAGGTACCTAAGCCCTCTAAACTTCTCGCTCTAACGAGGTTACGCCAAACCTTTGTCTTTTCTAGCTTGCCGGATTCTGCTATAAACCGTAGCATCAACCAATAACCATTGGTCCCTTCCAGACTGCTTCCCTTAGCACCAATAGACCTTCTCACAGATGTGGGTGTGGTGAGAAAAGGATTTGGTCAAGAACCTCTCAAGGATGTATCAATGGAGAAGGTGAGAGTAGAGGAATTTGAAGAGTCTCTATGTGAAAATTGTGGTTGAATCAATCTTGTTCAAATAGCATTGAAAATACTATGAACGTTTAGACCCCCAAACAACAAATTACCAATTCAAACTTTATATCAAACAATATATGTGTGAAAAATGATAATAAGCTTAAAACAGAATTGATAAACAATCTAAACCAATTAAAATCACATCCACAACAGAAAATAAATTGTAAAGATTAAGGGAAGAGAGATATAAACACAAGGACAACACAATGATGTGTTACCGAAGAGGAAATCGAAACCCTTGGCATAAAACCTCTCCGTTGCCCTCCAAGCGGTCAATAATCCACTAGAAAATGAAGTCGGAATACATGAACAGCAATAGACCTTCAAAGCCTAATCTACCCAGGTACCTCATAGATTTAGTATCAACATTTCCAAAATGCCAAAGCCAATAGACCTATACACACAACAATTACCAAAAAAAAAAAAAAAATCCATTTTCATTCAATCACAACAGATTCGACCATATTGCAAAGCCCCAATTTTCAAACTCAAGCAAAACCATCAAGCTTTACACTTAAGGCTAATGTAAACATATCACCAATACAAGTAATACAAGTATATCTATACTAAAATACTAGTATACAATGCCAGCTAATCAAATACAACATTATCTAATGCACAAACACATTTTACACTCAGGCTGCACTGGCACATGCACACCTCATTAGCTGCACATGCATGCCCCATTAGCAGTAGACACACCCCACACCAGCAGCCCACGCACACCCTGCAGCACCTCACCATGTAGCAACACACGTATGTCTCATTAGCACCACACACACTCCCCATCAGCGCCCCACACACACATACATGTGATGAAGCAAATCAGAAAACCTAATTTCCCAATTTTCAAACTCAAGCAAAACCATCAAGCTTTACACTCAACAAGAAAACCCATTAATCAAGCTAATATATTATAAAAAAAAAAAAAAAATCTAATTTCCATACACATGGCATCACAATTTTAGCATAAAAATCCAAAAAAGAAAAGAAAAGGCAGAATATAGAGAGATAAACTAAAACTCTATGAAGCATTTCAACAAACACCTTCATTGCCCACCCAAAAACTAGCTTTAAAATGCCAATAATAATAGTTATTGCTAATTCCAGAAATCCAAACAAGAAAACCCATTCATCAAGCTAATCAAAACTGAAACAAAATGTTATTCATCAGACTAATAAAAAAAATGAAACAAAATGAGTCTCAAAGGGGTTCCAGTCTTATCTAAAAGGCAAATAAAAATTGAAAAAAATAAAAGAGAAAGAAAATAAAAAATAAGAGAGTTGGACCTGTGGCCACCAGTGGTTATGACGCCAATGAGAGGCACCACCAATGACGATAGGTGTGAGTGGAAGTAGAAGCTTGGCCATGGCTAGGCTTGAGAGAAGGAGAAAACAGAGAAACCCAAATGAGAGAGAGAGAGAGAGAGAGAGAGAGAGAGAGAGAGAGAGACGAGGAGAATGCCATAGCGGCAAGCATCACCGGTGGTGGTAAGGGATTTGGTGGTTGCTAGCTATAGCCGTGGAGATTCAGCCATAGACAAAGGTTTGGTGGAAGAGAGAAATATTTTGAATTTTTTTGGATTTGATGAGAAGCTTAGGTAGGAAGCAATGAGGAGAGAGCAAATTGAATTGGCAAAGAGCTAAGTACATGAATTGCCAGCATGGATTGGTGAGGTGTCAAAGGCTTAAGCTATTAGATTGAACTTGTGGCTGAGAATTTAGGTATTGCACCCTATGCAATACCCTAGATATTGCAAGGGATATGAATCCCTAATTGATTTGTTTCACATACAATACATGTGAGCTTAATTCAATCCTCTAGGAAAATACAATGCCTATACTTTATGGGAAATATTGCCTTTTTTTTATATACAAATATGAATTAATCGTTTATCAATTATTCCTAACACTTCAAATGGTGAATTAAAATAATTTAACTATTGGTTTAGCAAAAAATAAAATAAGAATTGTGGGGGAAAAGGGCCCAAAATTTCATATATTGGGCATTGGGCTTTATCCAAAGGCACTATTACGTTCGAGGAAAGACAAATAAAGTGGAGAAATTCTAATTTAAAGTCTGACACGTAAATAAATAAATAAAGGGTGGTCCGAGTAGTAACCTATCCTCGGCAACGGGTGACACGCCTCAAGTTTGAGTTCCAGCTGTAAGAATAATCTCCATAGAATCTCTAGTGGTGGAGATATAACTTTGAGACACGCAAGAGTGAAGAAGACTAGGAAGTATCTAAAGGAAAGTTGCTGTCATTGCATTAAATGCCTTACAACTGCTTTTTTGGCTGCATTTATGTGGAGAAGACTCTTGAACAGTGTTTCCTTGGTCACCGCAACTCACAAAGGGGCTAGAGGAGGTGTCTGATGGGACATGCACTCAAGTGAAGGCTTAGATGACCAACAAGTGCATGATCAAGATGGACTGAAAGGAACTATATAGTGTAAAGAACCTTGCATGAGAGGGAGAGGAAAAAATAGGAAGAGACTAATGTAGCATGCATAACTGAGTTACTAACCATCTATATTGATTTATATCATTATCTGCCTCCTCGGATGACAGTTTCAATCATTTTTATATGTCTTACTTGCGTGTTCTTCTTTAAAATCCATACTAACCGTTATTAACCTTCACTAAAGCCTAATTCTTCATCTCACTCTCTAAAAATTTATTGTATTGGGCTTATTAGACCATCGACCAATTCTTATGGGCTTGGGCCGAAAATCGTGACCCTACAAGAATAAACTATTGTTCAACTTCTAAAAACTCCTATTGATACTTAACATGAGAGACCTGCTCTAATTTTATTGATAAATTATCACTAAATCCAAAAATTGAAGCTATTTTAAAAATGATGAATTTAATCGTGAGAGACATGCTCTAATTCTATTGATTCTTGTTTAACCCACTTGATATTAATGAAAAATGCTAAGCAAGAACGCACTTGAGATTAATAAAAAATGCTAAGGTTAGAATCATTGTGGGATGGAATGCCTTCTCTGATGAGTTAGTAAGTTGGTGCAAGTTTGGTGAGAAGTGTAAGACTTACATGCGTGTTATATATGTGATTGAACAATAAAAAAATATTTCAAACCCATTTTTCTCATTTTTGAGGTAAAAAGGGTTTGACTTGCGTCCAATGCACTGAAGCATTGAATATGACATGAACATGACATGTGTTCAAATATAATCATTTGTTGCTCTCGTGTGTTATTTTGTGTTGAACATGACAGATACGTTATGTGTCCAAAAATGATCAAGGGTCACTCTTGTGCGTTATTTAGTGCACTAAATTGGTACTTTGTCCATCTAAATATAGGCAGATTTGCATTGAGGTTTTGACTTTGCATTTCAAGCCTTGACAGGCCTAAGTTACTATTCAACCATAAAGATTGGGCATTAGCCCAAATGGCTAGAAAGCTGATTCACTAATAAGTAGGTAGTTTGGAATTCAAATTCAAAACCTGATTGAGGCCTTGCCATTTAACAAAGTTCAGAATTAGCAAATCAAGATCCTTGTAGCCAGCTCTGTAGAATTGACTCTTCCTACAGAATTATATCATTGAACAAAGAAATAAAAAGTGAGTTAGTCACAAGTTGCACCAAATGAGCCTAGCCTGTACCATCATGGGCTTATGAAGCCTCTACCAATGGACATTCCTACTAAAGAGCATTAAGCCATTAACAATGCAATGCTAGCCAAGAAAGATGGTCATCTATATTGGCCAAGTGCCCCCAACTTAGCTACCACACATCCAATCTTGGGACATCATCAGCGTTCAGTTCTACTATACTTCGTTTTTATATCACAGGTAGATCAGTAGACCCAAAAAACTGAATCACGTCAACCTTACCAAGGTCCTCTCTGAAGGGGTTAGGGTTGACTTTGTCAGTGGGATAGGGGCATAGACAGAATGTGAATTCTGGTTAGAGGGAGAATTAATGGAGATTGGACTAAACGAACTAATATATATATATATATATATATATAGAAACACACAAAGAAGGAGGAGACGGGGATGAAGCAATGTGGCGAATTGAGGGTGATGGTTGAAAAGTTTGAAAATGTTAGATTTTTTATTTTTTGAGAGAGAGAGAGATAATTACGTCATGCTGCTAACCTAACAGTTCGAGCCATTTTCTCTTCGACGTCAATCACTTTGTATATGGAGAGGTGTCAATTTAGTTGCAAGGTTCTTGACATATTTAAAAAGTTTTATGCCGAAAAGATGTTAAATTGGATAAGTTGTATTGGGCCGAGGTGGCACAAAAGTTTATGTAAACACATTTTAATGATATGTTTATTTCTTATTAGCCGGGACTACAAGGTTAGCTCCTAGATTACCTAAGTATTTCCCTTAAAATATAACCCAACATTTACGTTCATCATTCAATTGAGGAAATCCTAACCTAATTTGATATTTGCTACTGAAATTAAAATCACGCTATTTATCACATGTCAAAAATGCTTCTGAAAAGAAACAAAGAAAGCCAACACAAATCAAACAATAATCTCAAAATTATGGGACATCAGAGTTGACTAGTAACTACCGAAATCAACCATTAATTATTGAATTCAAATAACCTAAACCATGCATGCGCGTAACAAATTCAAAGAAGAGTATGTGGCACAAATATATGCGATGATTAAGAAATTGGATTCAATTTCCTTATGGGACAAAATGGCACTGCCCATAATTATATAGGATGATTGAGAAATTGGATTCAATTTCCTTATGGGACAAAATGGTACTGCTGAGCATTCACATTAATGAGTTAGAAAAAGTGGGAAGATATACACATTTTGGTCCAAAAAATATTGCCCATATTAGTGGGTGTATAGATGCGTAAATATACAATCTTGCTTGTGTAAATGATTTTTTTTTTCTCTCTCTTCCCATCTGCTATTGTCCACTGAATTTAGGATAATATATATATGTATGGGCTCAAATCACCAATAATTCACTTTTAGATGTGTTACAAGGTATAGTGTTAAGCAGTGCTGTGTACAACAATGGCTAGCAAGGAAAGGCTCTTCAGTCCAACTTTATTGCTTATAGTTATAATTATCATCTCATCCTTGTGGGGTTCGTCAGCGGCCTTAGACACGCTAAAGCAAGGCGATGTTCTTAATCCTTCCCAGTACCTCGTTTCTGCCAAACAGAGGTTCACCTTGGGATTCTTCAGCCCAACTTCTTATTATGGAGTCAACAAAAATAACAGTTACTTGGCAATTTGGTACACAAATTATACGGAAAGCAGAGTAGTATGGGTCGCCAACCGAAACAAACCTATTTCACATAATTCAAGCGCGTTTCTTACCCTTGACCATCTGGGAAAGTTGATGATCAATTCCAGTGGATTTGGAGGTGATCCTTTTGTAATATATTCTGGTGGTGAAACTGAAAACACTAGTGTTACTCTACTAGATACTGGCAATTTAGTAGTATCAGAAGTGAACTCCAATGGCTCTATTGGAAGGAGGTTGTGAGAAAGCTTTGATCATCCCGCTAACACGCTTCTGCCTGGGATGAAATTGGGTGTCAATCACAAAACTGGGAGTAATTGGTCTCTGATTTCATGGTTGGCACAAGATGATCCAGCATCAGGAGCCTTCCCACTCGAGTGGGAACCCAAGACAAGGAGATTAGTTATCAAGCGGCGAGGAGTACCTTATTGGAGTAGCGGTCTGCAGCTGAGCAGCTCGAAGAATGAATCCTTGTTTGAATATATTTACCCCACCAAAGGTCAGGATTACATTATCAATACGGATGCAGAAGGGCAGTATTTCACTTATTCTCTTGACACTGAATCTGTACCACCTTTAGACTCGTCGGATCGAGGAAGATCGGAATGGCAGTTACAATACTGGGGCCCAATAATGGATAGAAGTACTTCAATTATGAAGATGAATTTTTGTTATGGTTACGGTATGGAAGCCGAAGGATGCGAGAGATGGGACCAACCAAAGTGCAGATATTACAACCAAACGTTTGAGCAAAAATCTGGATTCTTTAAACATATTGGTCCTGATGGTCTACCACAAGATGAGGCGGCTGGCAGTGTTGATGATGACAATACAACCATTGGTCCTGCTGATTGTAGAGCTCGTTGCTGGAATAACTGTGACTGTCGGGGCTTTAATGGAGACGAAGGAACTGGATGCCAGTATTGGACAGGAAATGTAAAATTCGAGCCTGATGATGGAGTTTCTCGTTCAAGAATTTTAAAATATGTTCTAACAGATCCTCCAAAAGGTGAGAGGTCGAAATAATACTTTACGTGAAACTACAATTATCTTATCTTAGACTTCTTAGTTATATATATAATGTTTGTATTTTAATTTTAATTGCAATAGCACAGTGAGCTGACTTCATATAACCATGTTCGTGAAATATGTTCTAACACCATATTAGTCCAAACAAATTTTAATGCATCAATTAAAAAAATGGTTTATTAAAAGTAAATAAAATTTTACTTCACTTTCCCACACTTTCTCAACCAAACAGATTAGATCCACCACCTTTTATCAAAATTGCTAGTGCCCTCCACCCTGTAATGTCTCTCCCTCCTCTCCAACAACATTCACCCCATCGTCATCTTAGACTCCCTCCAAAACACCTCTTTCAAGGTCATCGATGTCCTCATTACCTTGGCCATCGCACTCAAGGTTTTCGAATATGACTCCCTTATCAAATCTACTAGTACCTCTCTAAGGTTTTAGACAGTACTGCACTCTCCTTGCTTCCTTCACTATTCATGTTGTCCGCTTCTCACCTCCTCTTCACCGCTGTCAACTTAAAAGAGTTTTTGGGAGTTGGAAAAACCAAAAGGTTTTAGGGAACCAGCTGAAAGGATCTGTGTTTATGAGAGAGAGAGAGAGAGAGAGAGAGAGGTTTTATTCCCCCAAATTCAATATAATTTTTTATTACATTAAAATTCAAATTGAATATTTTATTTGAAAATGAATTTTAAATTATAAAATGGTATCTGCATTTCAATTCCATCATTGATAGCAAATGGAAGTTAGTTTAAGTGAGTGTTTGGATTGGAATTATAATTTCTCGTTTGTGTTTTTGCCTTTTTTTTTTTTTTTTTTGGCGGTTGTTTTTTACTTTTCAACTTGTTGATCGTTCACTTTTCAACTTGTGCACTGTTCACAGTAAAATAAGTGATGGATTGCAATCCAGTGAATCCCATGCACTGTTTATGGGATCTACAAATCTCATTTTTTAACAACTTTTTCATTAAAAATGGGTCCCATGGTACTATTCACACATTTAGAAATTATTTTGCTACAACATTTTCAGTTTTCAGTTTTCAGCAAAATAAGTTGTATCCACACAAATCTTAAGAGTCAATTTCACAAATTTGGAAAACTCAAGTAGCAAAATAAAAAATTGAAACCTTAGTGGGTTAGTTTGCAAGTAATCCAAACTCTAGGGGAGTGTTTTTGCATTTTGGCCTTATGTTAATGTCAGCATATAATTATTACAGCTAGAAAGGAGGGGAAGTTAAAAAGTTCACTCTAACATGCATATGAACATCAAATTATTACTGACTGCTTAGTGTAAATTTTGAATTGTATTCCTTTGTTAGCCTTTACCACTTCATGCATATGAGTTAAAAGGGAAACTATGCCCAACTAGACGAAAACAATTTACCTTCAAAACGGTTTAGAGAAAAATAATATGGTAATTGGAAAGACCACTCATGTGTATTCTTAGTCTTTTCTTAAATATATATATATATATATTTAGTCACATGACATTTGTAATTTATGTGACTTGTTTGAATAATACACATAAATGATCTTAAGAATCATTACTTAGTGGGTTAGAGGAGATTCCTCCAAACTTATTAGTTTGGTGGAGAAACTTTGTCCTAAATCAACTAGCTTAAGGAAAGTCATATATTTTTTCCTTTGTTAGGTTTTAGATTATTGGCCAAATTCTTGTGTCAAAACAAAGTGTTGTGAGGATGGTAATGTATTCATGTTTGGTTTTTATTAAATTCAAGTCAAGAAGCATATTGAAAATTTCAAGCATTTAAAGATTTGTTTGAGCGAAAATATTCTCGCTTAAGCAAACTTTGAATAGAGTTTGGTAGACCTCCTCTCAATCAAAAACTTAAACAAATGTTTGCTTGACCTTTGCTTAGTTCTCGCTCGAATTAAATTTTTGTCATTCCACCTGTTTGAATTAAATTTCCCTATATAAAACAACCCTTTCTATATAGAGAGATAGACATTGCTAGAGCCAAATTTCCTTTAGCCAAAGAGGTCCAAATTCCTCTCCTTTGAGCGTTTCTCTCTTAGTGTTCAGAATTACATTTTGAGAGTTTCTTGCCTTGAGCTTGAACGGCTGAAACTGTTAATTCTTTGCAACCACAGAGTTAGTTCTTCAACAATTAGTCGTTGTTGTTGATTATTAGAATTCCAAGATATTGCAGACGAGGTTCGTTCATAGAGAAAGTTCATGTGGAAGAATTTGCAGACGAGGTTTTGTATGTATGTAGGTTGTTTACCCAAAAAAGAAACACTAAGTAGGTTATTATACCCATTGCTTCTAGTGACTTTTGTAATCAAATCTAGGAATCTTCTGTAACCCTTTGATCATTGTTTTTTTCCTTTCACATGTTCAAAGACTATAACTTTTGTCCAAACAAAGTGAGATTGTGAGAGGCGAATAGGCGTTACATAATACTTGATCTTTTACGATTATCATGAAAGGAAAATAAATATGGTTTTATTTGTACGTATAAACAGATGAAATAGGCAAATCGAATGATAAAGGGAATGAGAAATGGATTGTACCAGTTATCGTTACTGCTATACTTGTGCTTTTCTTGGGCACCTACAGCTTATGGAGGATATATCGACAACGAGGTATATAATCACAAATAATATTTTTATTTTTATTTATTGCATTGTGTTCAAAACTATATGCACAATTTTCTGAATGACTAGTATACTTTGATATTATATATATAACAAAACAGTTGACGTTGAAAGAAGGGAAGAGAAACACCTACTTGAGCTCACAACACCTGATAGATTATTAGATGCAGATGAGCTTGAAAAAGACGGAAATGCAAGACATAACATAAAAGTGTTCAGCTTTGCATGCATTGCAGCAGCTACAAATAACTTCTCGCCTGAAACTAAGCTTGGAGAAGGTGGTTTTGGACCAGTCTATAGGGTATGTTTCCAAAAAAAAAAAAAAAAAAAACATACAAATTAAGACTTGGAAAGCACACACGTCCATGATTACACATTATATGCAAAACACAAAGTTATATATTTAGTTACCAAATGCTGAATACGCAGCCATGACTATGATGTAGGCTGGGCCTCTCTTGATTGAGTACCAAAAGGGTGCAGTACTACCCGCTGCTTCATATGGCGTATGATAACGGTGACTATAAGGTACAAAAGGTACAGGTTCACCCTACAATATTAAATATGGCAGTACCACTCTCTTGTGTGAGTAAAAAGTGGATTAAATTGGAGACTTATAGGGAAAAATTATTAGCTTATTAGTATGCAAGTTTAGTGACATGCACCAAAAATTATACAATTTTTTCCACAACAATTGATATAATTTTTTCCACAACAATCAAGTTAATTAGCATATTATGATTAGTATACAATAAAAATAGAGAGGTGTTTATTACACACTTGTGTGTACTAACAAGTGTTTTGCAATCAAAAACATCAGTTCAACCTACAATTCGTCGATGTCAAGTGAACCCACGTTTTCAAATGCAAAACACTCTTACACACAAGCGTATAATAAGTTTTAGCTATAAAATAGTGTCTGTATTGAAATCATGTGGAAATAATGTACTACCAATAACAATTAATCACTTCAATAATATATTTTTTAGATTGTAAAATGTTTTTATATCTCTAATATTTTGGTTAGTATAAGATGGTTGGTTACCAATTCAGGGGCCCAATCAACTTCATGATTCCCAACTGTCCAAATCCAAGTCTGGTAAGCAGCACTTCTCTCTACGAACCTTCCCCAGGTATCCCACCTAACGTTGTCATGAAATGGGTAGTTATCTGCGTAGGAGAGATCTCCAAGGTACAACACTGTTTGTCCATTTAGAGGGTCCAATTGGTAATGAGCGAGTGTGCTGTTTGAATTGTATGTCTGACCAAGGTCCCCTACAAATGATATATTAATATTCTACATTGATCAGGTCTAAATATACATATAAAATTATTGAATATAAGTACATGACTGTTCAGATTACGCAGCTCAACTGTTACTTCCCTAGTATTTATAAATAAAATGCTCAGAGTTTATATTTCTCTATCTCCAACAATCAATTTTAAGAATAAATAAATCGCACTAAACTTACCTATGAGACCAAATGTGTAGGGGACATCAGGGCCTGGTGCAGGAGGAGTTACAAACCAGAAGGTCCTTGCATACTGCCCTTCACCAAGCTGATAGTAGTATTTGGTATTGAACTGTCCAAATAAATAGAACTAAATTAACAAATAGAATAACAGAATTTAGAATTGCAACAAGACTAATTCAGGATTAGGTGCATAAAACATGAACCAGGCAACAAATTATGTACCATCATACATATAAAACTATTACTAGATCTAAATAAGTAAAACAAAATTCCATTTCACCTGTAAGTTACTGATGTTGGCATGGTGAATGAAACCAGAAGTGTAGTTGTAGTATCTGTAGGCTCCAATCGTGGCCTCAGCCAATTGAATTTTTGTGCCATTTTCTTGAGTACTCCAGTAAAGAACTATATTGGAACCTGGAGCAGTAGGAGTGATCCATGACACAATTATTGCTGTTCCCACATGGTCTCCTTGTGTTATATGAACCTAAAATAGAGTACCACTTGTCAAACACTGAAATAAAATTTTAGAACTTCATATTTGTGAGAAAACAAGCAGGAGAATGATGAGAAAACACACTTGTTGAGGTGAGTTGATTCCTGGAGGAACATAAAAGGCCTCACTGTCAACAGGCATATCAGTGTTGTTGTAAGTTGGGAAAGCCGTCCGTGAATAATTGCTGGATGTTCCTCCATAAGACACTGCAGCATTCAAAATCAAACCCAAAACAACTGTAATAGCTAAAGAAGAAGAAGAAGAACCCAGCACACCCATCATGATCTTTCTATGTACACTCTATTGAACTCAACGCCCTTTTCATCTGGGTATATATACATATCAGGTCCAATTTTCCATTGGGGCAATGACGAATAAGCTGAGGTTATCTTTGGTAATGATAGAAGAGAACTAGCGAGTCTTTAACCAAAACAAGTATGTCTATCTCTAGTTCAAACTATAATATATTCAAGGAACCAATAATGCAAAAGTCAAACAGCTCCTTCGAGAACTCAAGTTAAAATCCAAAATTAAACTTGAATGTACGTAATCAACAAAGCTTGTTGGGGTGAACGATGTCACATATAGTACAAATTTTACTTAAATCTTGTTATATAGTAAAAATGTAGCAATCTAGGTTTTCTCCCATCAACATTAACCTTCTTATACTATTCTCTTCCTCTCTCGCATTAGCATCAATTCTATACTTTTATTATTTTAGAATTTTAACATGCGGGCCGCAAATGGTAAGAAAGAATGCGAGGGAAACTACAATTAGCTTTAAAATATATTAAATCAAATAACAACTGTATTTAATTCCTTCAAATTATTGATGCACGAACTTGTGGTGTGATTACATGCATATATAATATAAATTAATCTTTAATGAATAAAAAATAGGTGGAATATTTGAAGCTAAAAAAGAATATTCAGATTAAGGGTCAATATGTTGAATATGAAAAGGATTGTCTTACATAAGTAAAGAAAAAAAAACATATATAAAAAAAAGGAGATGCTCTTTGTTTTTCAAAACCAATTGTCACAAGGTGGCCTAAGGATGAATAGAAATCATTTAATTATGTTTTATTTTGGACAAATGGATCAGACGTGGATAGCCCTTCCCCAAGCTTAGATAAAGAAAATAGTAGTTATTTGAAGTGAATTGATTCGATTGCTTTTCTTTCTTTCGTTGTTTTTTGTTTTGGGTTGGGGGAGGGGTATATGTTAGTTGACTCAGGTTGCTTGTTATGTAATCTGTTCAAACCAGTTAACATCTAATCTTCTAACATTCAACTAATTAATCTACATTTGCACATTAATGTATATCTCGGACTATTGCCTATAGTATTTGAATCGATTTTATATATGCATTAATCTTTGTAAAGAAAACATGGACAGCGAGAAGGTTTCTCAAGGAAAAAAAAACACAAATATATAGGTTATATCATGAAAGAATTAGTTTAATCACAATTGAACAGGTTCATTATAGTTGTTTATAAAACTTAGAGAACCTAATATTTGCTTAATGTGAGACTCACCATACCTCCCACCCACCATAATGCAAGCTTAACTAATTTGATATCAATATAAGGCATCATGAGAGAAATATTTTTTATTAAGTAATTTGTAGTGAAAAGGTTGTATGTCTAGATGAGAAATAAGTCTTTGATTAATCATAAGGCCATTGGCCTTTTATCAGAAATTATCAATGATGATGCCGAAAATATCAACAGTGAGTTGCACAATGCTCATACCCTTGAAACGACACCTGCACAAAGAAAGGAGGACCTAACAGAGAGCACCGATGTGGTGCCGGCCAAATACCCTCCGAAGGTCAAGTTAGAACTTCTTTCAACTCTAGAGTGCTAGAGAGGGGTTAATTATGCGTACCTTGATTTGTGAGGGTATTGGGGCTTTTATAGTAGTAGGGGGTTGACCTTTCTTCCTTGGAGCAGAAGTCTTTTCCATATAGGAATCCTTATGAGCGCAGATTGCGGAGTCCTTTCCTTATAGGAATCTATCATCAAGCGTGGCGGCCAAGTAAAAGTTTTATTGGGACCGTCGGCCTTCTACCCGTCGGCTTGTCTTGTCCCCTACCTTGATAAAGGGCCGTCAGCATTTTTGAATATAACTGGCCCTTAAGCTTTTCCTAAATTTCCGTCAGCGTGTCTCCTTCCGTCAGCTTACCAGAGTCTCCAACGTCTGTCGTGACTGGCCCGTCAGCCAGAGCAGAAGGCTGACGGCTTGAGCTCATGGTACTTGCCATGATTCTCCCTTATCAGTTGCCCCCTACTCCATATCTCCGTCAGCTATAACTGACGGGTTATGGAGTTTTCATTCGTCAGTACCTGCTGCTTTGGCCAGGAGAGTAATTTAAAAGCTGACACCCAAGTATTAAATGCTAGGACACGTGGCGTGCTCGAGTTGGCTCCGCGTCTGGAGGAGGGCGTCGCTTCGTCTTCCGTGCATTTTCCTTATATATATGTATGGCCCACCTCTCTCATTTTCACTATTTTACTTTCACTGATTCTTGGAGAGCACATCCGTCGCTTATATTCCGTCAGCACTGCCAACATTTCGGTCGTCACTTCCTCAACCGTTACTCTTGCAAAACTTGTAAGTTTCATTTCTTTTCTTGCACACTTTCAATTATTTTCTTTAAAGCGAGGTCGTCATCCTAGGTGCTTAGTTTACACCCGTCACTTGTAGGTAGATGTCGAGTGACGCGTCGAGTGACCAGTCGTCGGTTTGCGAAGGAGCGGGCTACGAAGAGGTGTTTGGTTCAGGCTCAAGTAGTGAGTCTGAGAGTTCCTCCTGGTCGTCAGAGAGGGAGACGTCAGCCCATGTTCCCGTCGAGGAAGTAGGAAATCAGGGAAACGACAGCCAGGAGGAAGAAGTAGGCGAGGAGGGTGAAATTGGAATAGGAGAGGCAAATAGTGACGGGGAGGAAGGTGACGAGGAGTCTTGTGAAGGGACTTCAAGTCCTAGAGGCAGCCGTCCCTTCATCCTTCCCAAGGACTGGGCTGTGAATAAGTTCTTTCCAAAGATGACACTTAAAATTTTTAACGAATTACGCATCCGTTTCCAAATCCCCGACCATATTCCTATCCGTCTGCCTAGGGAGGGTGAGAAATGTTATACGGGAAGAACTGCAGATGTTGGCATGTATGATGCCATGTTTGCTGCCGGGTTGAGACTGCCTCTGACGGCTTTACACCGTCAGCTGGCTGATTTCCTCAGTATATCCGTCAGTCAGATTACTCCAAATTCGTGGAGAATCTTTATTAGTGCTGAGGTACTGTGGGGTCGTCTAAGTGGAGGCCACCGTCAGCTTTCCTTGGATGAATTTTTCTACTGCTATAGACCCCGTCACCTTTCGTCTTCAAAGGGGATGTATCATTTTGCCGTCAGGGAAAAGGAGTTGAGACTGGTGTCTGAGATGCCAGATTCCAACAAAGCCTGGAAGAGTAGGTTCTTTTTTGTGGAATGGACGAACTGGGTGTGCCGTCAGGAAGAGTGGGAAACGATACCTTTTGGTTGTTTTGACAATACTTGGGGGTTCGCTAGGGAGTCAGGTTTTAACCGTCAGCTTTTTATCCTTGTCAGTTTGCTACTTGTTTTAACTTATTTTTGAAATGGTACTCACGTAGCCACTTTGTTCTCTTTCAGCTTTTATTCGTCCATCAATAACCGACGAGCAAGAAGATTTTATCCGTCGGCTTTTGGCGATACCTATAGAGGAGCGATCGTGCCGGGACTTGATTACCCTCGACACTCTTCACACGTACTGCGGGGGCCCCGAACCGACGCTTGAAGCTCTCAGATTGGAAGAGTTTTCCCGTCACCGTAAGTTCCTTGACCTATTTGTTTACGTCACTCTTTGCACTTTTAGTCGTCAGCTTCCCTTATGTGTGAAATGGACGCAGCTAAGGAACGGATCAGGGCTGCCGCTGCCTGTCAGAGGGAGGAAAGGAAGGCGAAGGGGGAGGCGACGTCCACGTCTGCCCCCCAAACCGTCATTAAGGGTTCCCAGAAGAGGAAAACTGACGGGGTGGTCATTCGTCCGTCAAAAAAGCCAGCCGTCACCCCTGGGACGTCGCCCCCCAAGTCGGGCCGTGGAGCAGGGAAGGGTGTTATGACCTCTTCTGGTCCCGTCCTGTAGGGACCCCACAGCTTGCTGATGCATAAGGACTTTGCTGTTGAGTCTATTGAAGCCCTCATAAGACCGACAGATATAGATCCTTGCGCTCAGCTGGGGACGGAGGAACTGGGGTCGTCAGCTTTGTTCGATCTTTCGCGGGTAAGCCGTCAACTTTTTGACAGACGTTCTTAATCTTTCTTTTATGGTAACTGACGGTTGTATATTTTTCTAGGCCTTGGTTCGTGTGAAGGCGTTGCAAGACCGGTGCGTGGCCAAGGAGGGGGTCGTCACTCGTATTAGCAAGCATAATTCTAATATGTGAGACCAGCAGGCTCAGTATAAGGAGGCGGTGCGCACACTTAACCTCGAGCTGAAAGAGGTAAAGGAGAAATTGGAAGAGGCGAGCCGTCAGCAGGGCGAGCTAGAGGGGGAGCTAACGACCCTTCGTGGTCAGTTGGAGACGGCAGGGGCTGACGCCGTTGAGAAATTCAAAGCGTCAGACTCCTTCATCGATTCTTGTGGCGCTTATTATGGCATAGGATTCGATAACTGTCTCAAACAGGTCGCGTCAGCTTTCCCTGATCTGGACCTATCTGGGATTACCCTGGACGATGCTCAGCCCATGACGCCTGCTACTGATGCCGTCACTGCTGGTGCTGACGACTTGGTCGATTCCCCCCCACATGGAGGTAATGGAGTTGTCTTGGCCCAACCTGCTGCGAACCCTCTAACAACTGCCGAGACCCCTCCTGTGGTGCTGCTTGACGAAGAGGACCCTTCTGCTGTGTAGAGAATTCTTTTAAGTGACGAATTTTATTTTGTAGTTCATGTTTTTCCTTCTTTTTAATTTATGTAGCAAACAATTTTATTAAGTGCCTCTTGGGCCCCCATATGTAATACTTTGACAGCTTTTTTAAATGCCTTTTTGGGCTTCGATTTATTTATGACGCCGTCGCTTTTGATCATTGGTATGTAGTTACTTTTGCTTGGCTTGTTTAACTCGTGTGTTTCGATTTGAAAGCATGAAATCAGGTTGTGGGCCTTTTAGTTTAGTATACCGTCAGTTGTATAAACCATCGGTTTCGTCTGCTTAATAAATCCGTCAGTTTTTTGCTTTAATGATTGTAGAAGTTTTTTGGCAAAATCTTGTTATCTCATGACAAGGCCATCTACCTTATAGACTTGTCTATTTGTGGATTGATATATTCAGCCTTTTTAAGACCGTCAGTCTAATGGCTGACGTAATTGGCTTACGAACTCCGTCAGTCTTTACTTAGACCGTCAATTTTGTCGTTTTGCCCATCTTGTGGACTTGATTTTTTTTGTACCGTCGGTTTAATCACTTCTCCCTCAATTCTTTAATTTTGATTGTAAGTTTGAGTGCTGAGATGATTGTGATCTTGACCATGTTTAGTCTTTTAGACCGTCAGCTTGAGAGATGAAGTGACTGACTTGACCAGTTTCTTAGACCGTCAATTTGAGAGCTGAGGTGGTTGTCTTGACCAGTCTTTTAGACCGTCAGCTTGAGAGCAGAAATGACTGGATTTGACCAGTCTCTTAGACCGTCAGCTTGAGAGCTGAGATGACTGGATTTGACCAGTCTTTTAGACCGTCAGCTTGAGAGCTGAGATGGTTGTGGTCTTGACCAGTCTTTTAGACCGTCAGTTTTTTTGTTCCATCCATTTTATGGACTTATTTCTCAAATTGCCAGTTATTTGGCTCGTCCGTTTTGCAGACTTGGTCATTTTTAGACCGTCAGCTTTTTGATCCCGTCCACTTTGTGAATGGTCAATTTGTCAATCTTTAATGACCTCATATTTGTAAGTAGAGACTTCAGTAGTTCTAAGTAAATTCCTCTTATTGCCATGCATCTATATAAAAAGTAATTTGAAAACAAAATCTGCCCATTTCGGGCTTATTGTAGCAAATACTTAAGTAGGAAAAGAAAAACTGCCCTTTGGGCTTATTGTAGCAAATACTTAAAAAGGTAATCGATAGGTCTTGGCGTCACTCAAAAAAATTGTTGCTTTTTGTGTCGTCGCCCCTACTAGTAGTACTTCCGTAAGTGTTCAGCATTCCATGGATGTGGTAGCTTCCGTCCATCCAGTGTCTCTAGATGGTAGGTACCCTTCCTTTGCCATGTCGTAACTTGGTAGGGTCCTTCCCAATTTGGGCCGAGCTTTCCTTGGGTGGGGTCCCTTGCTACGCCTATAACCTTTCTTAGAACGAGGTCCCCTACCAGGAAGTCTCTGTGTTTGACCCGGGAGTTGTAATGCTTGGCCATGCGGTCCTGGTACCGTGCAAGCCTTTGCTCTGCTGCCATCCTAACTTCGTCCACCAGATCAAGTTGCAGACGTATGGCCTCATCATTCCTTTTTTCGTCGTGGTTGTGCACCCTGTAGCTTGTAAGGCCGACTTCAGCTGGGATGACTGCTTCGTTCCCGTACGTTAGTCGGAATGGTGTCTCTCCCGTTGGTGTCCTTGCTGTTGTCCTGTAGGCCCATAGTATGCTCGGCAACTCTTCAGCCCATATGCCCTTTGCCCCCTCAAGCCTGGTCTTGATAATTTTGAGCAAGGACCGGTTTGTAACTTCGACCTGTCCATTGGCTTGGGGTTGGGCGGGGGAGGAGTAGTGGTTCCGTACCCCTAGCTGCGAGCAGAAGTCCCTGAAGGAGTTGTTGTCGAATTGCTTCCCGTTGTCCGAGACTAAGATCCTTGGAATGCCAAACCTGCATATGATGCATCGCCAAACGAAGCTCCGTACGTTCTTTTCTGTAATGGTGGTCAAGGCATCAGCTTCCACCCACTTCGTAAAGTAGTCAATGCCGACAATTAAAAACTTCAGTTGCCGCATTGCCGTAAGGAACGGCCCCATGATGTCCAACCCCCACTGAGCGAATGGCCACGATGCCGTCATCGGGGTGAGTTCTTCGGGTGGTTGTCTGATGACGTTGCTGAATCTTTGGCATTTGTCGCAGGCCTTCACATAAGCCTCGGCATCCTTCTGCATTGTTGGCCAAAAGTACCCAGTTCGTACTAGCTTGTGCATTAGCGATCTTGATCCTGAGTGGTTTCCGCAGATTCCTTCGCGCATTTCTCTCATGACGTAATCTGCTTCTTCAGGACCTAGGCATCGTAGGTAGGGGCGGGAGAAACCTCTCTTATACAAAACATCTCTTATCAGCACGAACCTTGCTGCTTGAACCTTCAGTTTTCTTGCCGCCTCCTTATCATTCGGCAACACGCCGTTCTTCAGGAAGGAGGTTAACGGCGTGGTCCAGTCATTTTGGGGGTTGAGCTCCTGTACGTCGACAGCATTTATGAGTGGAGAGAGCTGCGTGAAGGAGAGTGTATTACCAACGGTGGCCATGTGTACGGCTGAGGCGGCTTTGGCCAAGCGGTCGGCTTGTTCGTTTTCTCCCCGGGGGATCTGTATAATTTTGACCTTCAGCTCGTTCATCCTCCTTCTTGCTTGGTCCAGATACTTCTTCATTCTTTCACCTTTGCACTCATATTCCCCACTTATCTGGTTGACTATGACTTGAGAGTCACAGTAAACGATCACTTTTTCGACTCCCGCTGCTTTTACGAGGTCAAGCCCTGCTATCAAAGCTTCGTACTCTGCCTCGTTATTGGTGATAGGGAATTCAAGGCAGACCATACACTCTACCGTATCTCCTTCAGGTGACTGTAGTACGACGCCAGCTCCGCCTGCCTGCCTGTTGGAGGATCCGTCTACATGTATGCTCTATTGCGGGGATTCTTCTGCCCCCCTGTCCTCACCATTCGTGAATTCTGCTATGAAATCTGCAACGACCTGCCCCTTAACAGCAGTCCGCGGGTGATATTGGATGTCAAATTCGCTTAATTCTATGGCCCAAAGTGCCAAGCGCCCGGCAGCTTCTGGGTTGCTCATTGCCCGTCGCAAAGGCTTGTCAGTTAAGACAATAATCGTGTGGGCTTGAAGTACGGCTTCAGTTTGCGTGCTGCCGTAACCAGAGCGAAAGCGAGTTTTTCCATGGGTGGATATCTTTTTTCAGCTCCTCGTAGCGCCCGGCTAGTGTAATACACAGGTTTCTGCACCTTTTCTTCTTCTCTAATCAAGGCGGCGCTGACGGCGGCTGGGGAGACAGCGAGATAGAGAAAGAGTTCTTCTCCTGGTTGCGAGGGACTCAGCAGTGGTGGGGAAGAGAGGTAAGGCCTTAACTCCTCAAACACTTGTTGGCATTCAATGGTCCACTCGAAAGACCTTTTTAGCGTGCGAAAGAAGGGTAAGCATTTGTCTGTTGCCCTGGAGACGAACCTGTTTAGCGCTGCTATCTTCCCGTTGAGGCTCTGTACTTTCTTCACATTCCTCGGGGGTGCCATCTCCATTATAGCCCGGATTTTGTCTGGATTGGCCTCGATGCCTCTCTCGGAAACCATGAATCCTAAGAATTTTCCTGCCGTCACCCCAAAGGCGCACTTCCTTGGATTAAGCTTCATGTTGTAAGAGCGAAGGGTGTCAAACGTTTCCCTGAGGTCTTCTAAATGATCTTCTTCCCTTCGACTTTTAACCAGAATATCATCTACATATACCTGGACGTTCCTTCCGATCTGCCGTGCGAACATCTTGTTCATAAGCCTTTGATATGTTGCGCCTGCATTTTTTAGACCGAACGGCATTACCTTGTAGCAGAATAGGCCTTGGCTGGTTACGAAGGAAGTTTTTTCTTGATCATCAGTGTGCATCTTGATTTGGTTGTAGCCGGAGAAAGCGTCCATGAAGCTTAACAGCTGGTGCTAAGCATTAGAGTCTACTAGAGTGTCGACTCTCGGGAGAGGGTAGCTGTCTTTGGGGCATGCCTTGTTTAGATTGGTGAAGTCTACACACATCCTCCATTTCCCGGAAGCTTTCTTGACCATTACTACGTTCGCTAGCCAGTCGGGGTAGTAGACTTCTCTAATGAAATTTGCCTCTCGCAGCTTACGGACTTTTTCGGCTATGGCTTGATCCCGTTCTGGGGCGAAGACCCGCTTCTTCTGCCGGATGGGCAGAAAGGATGGTGATACATTCAGCCTATGCACCATGACAGAAGGGTTTATTCCTGGCATGTCCTCGTGACTCCAGGCGAATACGTCCTGATTTTCTTTGAGGAATGTTGTAAGTGTTTGCCGGATTGTGGGACTCGCAAGGGTTCCAATCCTTGTTGTCTAACTAGGCATAGAGTCGTCCAGGGGTATCTCTTCAAGCTTCTCGACTGGCTCCGTTGCGCTCCGGTGCTCTTCTATGCTCATGGTTTGGAGGTGGTCATCCATTTCCATCATGGCTACGTAGCATTCGCGTGCGGCAATCTGATTTCCACGTAGTTCTCCGACTCCGTATTCCGTTGGGAACTTGATCATTAAATGATAAGTTGAAGTCGCCGCCCTCCATGCATTGAGGGTGGGTCGCCCTAGGATAGCATTATAGGCGGACGAATGATCAACCACGAGGAACGTTACGTCCTTTGTGATTTGCTGGGGGTAGTCGCCTACTGTCACAACCAACGTGACCGCGCCCAGCGAGAACACCTTTGCCCCTCCAAAACCGACAAGCGGGGCGTTCGTTGGAACCAGTCGTTCCCTGCTGATTTTCATCTACTAGTACGCCGGGTAGTACAAAATGTCCGCCGAGCTGCCATTGTCGACCAGCACCCGATGCAAGTTGTAGTCCCCAACCTGTAGGCTGACGACAAGCGCGTCGTCGTGCGGGTGGTGAAGGCGTTGCGCGTCTTCTTCCGAGAACTCGATAACGGGGCTTTCCCTTCGAGCTACATTTTGCACTGGACCCGTCAACTGGACATTTTGGACCATCCGGAGGTACGTCTTTCGGGCCCTTTTGGACGGCCTGGTAGACATCCCTCCTACAATCATTCGTATGTCACCAACGGGAGGTCTTGGACGGTCATTGTCTCGTCGGGGAGGGTGCTCAGGAGGTGCTGGATCCGTTCTTTCCTTGCTTACGAATTTCTGCAGTTTCCCTTACCTTATAAGGGCTTCGATTTGCTGCTTCAAGTCGTAACAGTCGGCTATGTCATGGTCGTGATCTCGATGAAAGCGGCAGTACTTGTCTCTGGAACGCCTGTTAGGATCCCCTTTCAGCTTTCCGGGAAAGGTCAGAGCCCCTTCGTCCTTAATTTGCATTAGGACTTGATCTATTGGGGCGGTCAGCGGGGTGAAGCTTGTGAATCTCGCTCCCGGAGGTTTAGGACGCCTTTCGTCTCTTCGGTCTCCCGTTCTGGGCCTCTTTCTCCCTTGGTCTGGTCGTGCATCTTCCTGCCTTTCCCTTTTTCTCGGCTTCTCTTCTCGGGCCTGCAATGCGTCCTTAGCATTCATATACTTAGTAGCCCTGTAAAGTACTTCCGACATGGTCTTCGAGTCGTTTTTGTATAGGGAGAACAAAAACTTGCCCTTCCGCAACCCATTTGTGAAGGCCGCTACAAGTATTTTGTCGTCGGCTTCGTCAACCGATAGCACTTCCTTATTGAAGCGTGTTATGTAAGATCGTAACGTCTCGTCTTCTCTCTGCTTGATACTCATCAGGCATGCCGTGGACTTTTTATACCTATGTCCCCCAATGAAGTGTGTAGTGAATTGGGCGTTTAGCTCCTTGAAGGTGCTGATAAAGTTGGGCGTCAGCCGGCTGAACCATATCCTTGCGGGGCCTTTGAGTGTTGTGGGGAAGGCCCTGCACATAATCTCATCTGCTACCCCCTGAAGATGCATCAGGGTTTTGAAAGTTTCCAGGTGATCCAGAGGATCCTTCACCCCGTCATAGCTATCTATATTCGGAATGCGGAACTTGTGGGGCAGGGGGAAGGAGTTCACGGCCACAGTGAAGGGTGAATCGGTACGATTGACCAGATCGTCAAGATCACTGAAGACTCACCCCTTGAGGGCGTTCATCATGACCTCCATCTGTTCCCTCATTGCCTGCATCTCGGCGGCAATATGTGGTGGAGTCGCATCCGTGAGGGATGGCATGTTCACATGCTGTCTCTCCAGCCTGCTTGGGGCGTGGCTGCCCTCAGGTCTTTCCTGATTCCTGTTTGGAGTGCTAGTTCCTTCCTGATCTTCTGGTCGGTCATTTAGCGCTGCATCCTTCTGGCGCAGCTGTTCCTCCAAGTCGAGGTTCTGTTTGGTGAGACGCTCCACGGCGGCACTGAGGGTCCGAACTTGTCTCTCGAGGGCAGTCGTGGGTTGTTCCTCTCCTTGTACGTCATTAGTAGTCGCCATTGAACGAGTGAGTACCATGCAACCCTTTAGTCCAGGAAACGATAGTATGGCTTAATTACGACGTCGTTGCGTTCCCCACAGACGGCGCCAACTGATGATACCGAAAATATCAACAATGAGTTGCACAATGCTCGTACCCTTGAAACGACACCTGCACAAAGAAAGGAGGACCTAACAGAGAGCACCGGTGTGGTGCCAGCCAAATACCCTCCGAAGGTCAAGTTAGAACTTCTTTCAACTCTAGAGTGCTAGAGAGGGGTTAATTATGCGTACCTTGATTTGTGAGGGTATTAGGGCTTTTATAGTAGTAGGGGGTTGACCTTTCTTCCTTGGAGCAGAAGTCTTTTCCATATAGGAATCCTTATGAGCGCAGATTGCGAAGTCCTTTCCTTATAGGAATCTATCATCAAGCGTGGCAGCCAAGTAAAAGTTTTATTGGGACCGTCGGCCTCCTACCCGTCGGCTTGTCTTGTCCCCTACCTTGATAAAAGGCCGTTAGCATTTCTGAATATAACTGGCCCTTAAGCTTTTCCTAAATTTCCGTCAGCGTGTCTCCTTCCGTCAGCTTACCAGAGTCTCTAACGTCTGTCGTGACTGGCCCGTCAGCCAGAGCAGAAGGCTGACGGCTTGAGCTCATGGTACTTGCCATGATTCTCCCTTATCAATCAACAATCTTCCCTCTCAATTTCAAGTGTTGTCTAGGACTTTGATAACTGTCGATATTCACCTAGTTTACATGCTTAACTTATGCTCTCCCTTCTCTTATTGTTATACGTGTCACAACCCATTTTGCCATTTGTACATAACTAACTCGTGATTGAATTTATGCCTCTAGTATTGCTTGTCTTAACATACGCATTCAAATACCCAAAAATTAGATACCTAAATTCAACACCAAATATGTTATCTTCCTTCAAAATCAATTCAATTTAATTTTATAACTCATTAATCAATGCAACCACGTAATTGAGTAATTTAAGATAGAGCACCTCTCCAAAGCCCAAACAACTTTGAACAATTCCAATAACACAATTTGTTCCACAACTTGTCAAGGTAACAAATTATAACATGTGAAAAATAAAAGCAGTATTGATAAGTATGCCTTGATGTCCAGGTGAAAATAATTATCCATAGCCAATCACACACAACATCATATTAATATGATAGATTGTTTAACTATTTTTTTGGATAAATATGATAGAGCTTATAATATCCATCTCACAATGATTGTTGTTATCATCCAATTAAGACACTAATTAATTTTTAGTATAGATAAGTTCGAACTCTAAATTTCTTATTCATCGAACTTGACTAGAATTTTTTTAGAATCAAGATTTTAATTGTTGATTTAAGTGGAATCCACTAGATTGTCTTACCCTTTTTTTTACAATGGAAAATTGTTTAACCTGATATTAGATAAACAAAATTCTTTTAAATATATATGAATCTAATTAATAATCCATTTAAAAAAAAAATTTGATTGTAAAGAGGTTTGACAATTTTTTTAATTTTTAATAAAAATAATTTCTAAAATAGTTTTATCTCTCTCTCTCTCTCTCTCTCTCTCGTAAACAAACAGGGAAAAAGAAAAGAAAAGCAAGTTCGTTCAAATTAGTTAGAGCCAGACGTGTACGTTGTCGCATAGTGTTCCCGTTTTCGCAATCAGAATTCCGAAAATACTCTCAAGACTCTAACGTCAACCCCTCTCTCTCTCTCTCTTTGGAGTTTGAACTTTGACCCTCACGCACTGACTCGGATCCTCTCCTCCGATTCACGAAAAATTCGGTGTACCGACCCGAACAATGACCCGATAATGATTTCGGATTCGCAGCAAGCTTCCTAGAATGGCGGAGCAGAGAATCGAAGAGAAGAAGATAAATAGCTCAGCAGAGGAAGAAGAAGACGAAGCCGAGAAGAGGAAGAAAGAAAAGGAAAATGTAGATCCAGAGCTCTTCAGCTGCTTGCTTCAGCCTGTGACTTCCGATTCCGATTCCGATTACATCTCCGTTCGCCGCTTCCTCCTCTTCGGCAAGGCCAATTCCGGTGTTCTTCGCCGTAAAGTAAGCTACTTCCACTTCATACATATATGTGTGTAATTAGGTTTTGTTAATTGGATCTGTGTTTGAATTATGGAAATTTTTATGACTCTGTGTATGGCATTGTTGGATTTGGTATAAAAAAAAAGATTTGATTGATTTCTAATCTTTGATTTTTGCATTGCATTTCCGATTGATCGCAAAGTTCATTACCTTTTGAGCTGCGGTATAGATTCGATTTTTGTTTTGGACTTGTACGGAAGTTAGCAAGATTTTTGAAAGTTTGTTCTAAATTGTGGAATATATGCATTGGATTTTTTGTTGAAGGATTGGAGATGCAACGGAAAAGGCTACGTGGCGTACCGGAATTTCATAAGGCGGCCCAGGAATTGGGAGACTTTGCAGTCACCAAGCCTCCAAGGCACTCCTGGAAACAGGTATCACTACTTGAATTTTCACATTGTGAAGTGAGAATTTTGCCCCTTTTTGTAAGAATAGGATTATGTTATGCTGTATAAGTATTATGCTTTGCTAGAATAAGAATCGTTTTCCACAATCGAGATTTAATATTTGTTTAGTGACAATGTTTCTAAGGAGGGATTTCTTGTATCTGATTATATCATATGTTGGATTTTGTAACCTGATCATTTCTGAAGTATCTGTTTCTATTAGTATCCCTAACTAAATAGGTATCATTTTTTTATGAAATTTTGAATGTCTCTAATGCTGACTAAATTCTCAACATTACTGTAACTAGGATTGTGGGGGGGGGGGGCGGTGGGAATCTCAACGAGAAAACAATCTAGAAGCTATCATGCATGCTCGCCCACAATGTAACTTAAAAAATAAAAATAAAAATTGTGTGAAAGCAAAGGTACTCAGTAATTACAGTCATTTCTTTGTTTGCATTGCCAACTGAAAGGAAGTTGTTATTTACCTGCATCACAAATGAGGAAAGAGTCAATAAAACCTTTAATGAAAAGTTAAGAAATTGAGATATACACCATAGTTATATACAAAGACAAGATAATACAAAGCCACCAAAGCTAAATATAAGAATATTGAAGCTGACATTTGTTAAAAAGAACAAAACAATTTTCAAAGGGGAATTCAAGCCTATAACAACTTAAATGAAAATTTTGATAGAATTGAAAACAAAACAGCTGAAAGCTTAGCACAGGTAATAATTCAAAAAAGGTTTCTGACAGCTTCATTTAGATCAGTCAGGCTAGCTTACGCAACAAAAAAAAAATCTTAAAAATTTAGGTCTAATAAGAAGGATCTTGAACATACAAAAACATTGTAATGGTTTGTAGCGAACAAAATTATTGACATTAGTGTATACTTACAGGGTGAAAACGTATACATAATTGTGAAGAAACTCCATATATTACTCGAATGCAAAGTCCTTTTGATATCTCCCATACTCTCACAGTTTTATCCATCGAGGATGATGCAATGTACTGATTGTTTGATGAGAAATCGAAATCTGAGAAAATGCTAGTATTTTAGAAAGATGTGATGCCAACGATGAGTGCAATACTTGTACCCAGTTTACTACATTGCATGTACACCTCCATTAGTCCTACATCAACAGTAATAATTCAAACCCAACATATAATTATGTACAGGATTATAGATTTTCCATGTTCACAAAAGGATTAGAATCCCATACCTCATATGAGTAAAACTTAGATACAGTTTCTTAAGTGTCTTAGGTTCTCCAATTAAATTTAACCATGTGGTTTCATTGACCAATGACCTACATGGCTGAATATAATTGTCCTCCAAAAAGATAATATCGTTTTTGTTGCAATGGTCAATACAAACATGTGGTTACAAACATGTGGTTGAATTCAATTGGTAAACCTAAAGTACAACACTAAAGGAATTGTACCAAAGTTTTTCCCACTTCATATTATGTTCTCCAACGTGTCATTAATATTATCTAATGACATCATGAAATAATCAATGGAATGTAATCTAGTAGGCCTTAATGATTAACACTTATGGACCAAATTTCAATATTCCATTCTTAACCATGGTAATTTAATCAGCTGTCGCGCATCTGCAAATAAAAACTCCTAACATTGGCAAGAACAAAAAAATTTAACTTTATTGCATGCTGCAAAAGGGATGGATATGTCTGCGTAAATGTGCAAAGGAAAGGTAATCCACAGGACCACAGATCATCTGTTCCTTTTACATGGGTGATAATCTTTGAAGGCACCAACAACAAAAGTATTTCTCTGTTATTTCCTTTGTTTTTGAGGTTTACATGGTGCACAGTTGTGGAGGATAGCCTTATTAGCCTATAGATCTCTCTCAGGTAAATGACCCGCACACCCTATAGGACACCCCTAACTCACCCACCATTCCATCCTTATGGAGAGGGCTCGTTTGGTAACGTTGTTCTAGTAACGTTGTTTGTATTTTTTGGAAATACGTGTGGGTAAAAAAGTGTGGAAATACGTGTAATGTTGTTTAAAAACTGAAAATTGTTGCTCAAAATCACATACCATACCAAACGGCCCAATGTGCCAATTTAGCCCAAAAGCCTTGAGAATACCCATAGGGCATTAAGTTTCAACTTCAATAATTTAAAGATTGCCACGACAAGTTTTGGCAGCTTGCAAAAGAGTACCCTACTACCCCAAGTTTTGCTTGGTGAAGAAAGGAAAGTGCTTAAGCCTAGCATTTCTATATTCAGTTAATTTTATCAATATCCTAGTTATATTGGTTCTCAAGTCTTTGTCTATCTATATTTTATCAGCCTGTAGACAAGCATATGCCACCGTACAATATAAGAAAAAGACCACAGAAACAATACCAGTCAGTCCAACCTGTGACATCTTTGGAGTGGCCTTTTAATTCCTTGAGGACAGAAGGTGGCTCTGACACTGTGCATACTGTCAAGGTTCCATCTGACGCCCCATATGCAAGCAGATCAGAACTCATGTGTCCAAACTTCAAAACCGTAACTGCACATTAAGCTAATCAGATTACTTTCTATTAAGCTCAACTATATGATGATAGGCACTGACACAACCAGTCTATGTTACTACTTGGGGGGGAAAAAACACCAAACAAATATTACCAGAGGCTTTGCACTGATCAAAGATGCAATGCATTCCTACAAAAGAATAGGCAGGTTCAGTCCCTCGTTGACGTGGGCGATCAGTATCGCTTGCATTTGAGCTAAAACTTGTTCTGCGACTTGAATCTAGATTGCCATTTTGCACATCCTATAAAAAGAAATATTGTATGCCATCTATTAGAATGACATAAAAGAAGAATAGGAAGGAAGATAGAATTCAGCTATTGCATTGTCTCAAGTGTTCCTCAAAGAACCTCCCAATTGTTTAGTTTGAGATTTTGTTATTATATAGCAGGTTTCTGTAACTGTTGTAAGCAGTTGTTACTGCCTTTCTTTGTAAAGACTTTCTTTTTTCGATTGAAGCAAAAAACCACTTTTATAATCAATCTAATTGTCGTAGATAATAACCTCCTCCCAAATCCCAATTAACAAAAAACCAGGTTCTAAGTATCAAAGACAATAACTGCAATGTTGCAGTAACATACTCTCAAGGTCTCATATCCTACAGTCAGAATCCAGTTCAGTGAGCTAAAAAATGTGCTCTCTCATAAAATACATATACATGAATTTATATTTCTTAAGAAAAAAAAGGTAGCTTTGTCTTATGACTCTTATCACTCACTTAAGACCTTCTAAGGAGGTAAACATACAAGTTTCAATTAGCATGTGCATAACCCATGTTGAATAAATATGTATTGACATGTCTCCATGGGTCAATATGATACAATAGATTAGTAAGATGACTAATCAGATCATAATTTCATTATCAAATATTTACAGATGCGTGTCCACATGCATTCCACTGTGGCTGGTTCTCTCCTAACATAGGTACAACTTATGCATCACTTCAACATACCATGCTGAGTAACACAATTTACTAGAGTCTATGACCCAGTTACTGATTTTTAACATTAAATTATCAATATAATGCTATTGAAGATAAGATAAATAAGTGTAGGATAAAGAATGACAATCCATAAAAGAAGTTACATAATCCAAACATACCCTGCTAGAACTCCAGCTCTCTGCCTCATACAAATGGGAAAGTGGACTTGAAGGTGGAATCCATCGCCCACTGATGCATCAACCAGTAAACCATCCTGATGTCAGAATTGTATGAAACATAAATTTAAAATAGCATACATCTTAGAAAGTTTCATAGACATAAAAGTGCTTCATAGTTTTGACTATCAGATAGATGACTTTATTGATAGGTAAATACAAGACAGGAGAGTAGTGTTTTAAAAAACAAATGAACTTGATAAAAGAACAGGAAAAAAAGAAGAAAGAGAAGAATCCACCAGTTCTAGTGGTCATACAACAGATGTAAGTTTGAATTCATCACAGGAGCTTGAACACTGTCTTCACAGTAACTCTCAGTGCAAGATAAAAAGAATTAAGGATTTTTTAAGAAAATAACTATAAAACTCAGACTATATTATTAGTTAGGCAATGTTTCAAACTAATTTGGTTTCTAACAAATCGAGTCTTTTGGACTCGATTTTGCTGTACAAAATTGTACTGGAAGTCGAGTGTCTCAAACTCGAGTTTGGAACTCGAGTTCTCTGGACTCGATTTGCAGTGAGCAAAATCGACTCCTCTGGACTCAATTTGTCTAGAAACCAAATTAGTTTGAAACGTTGCCTAACTAATAATATAGTATGAGTTTTATAGTTATTTTCTTAAAAAATCCAAGAATTAATCTCAACGGGCTTCTAGTTAATCCCCAAAATACCGTTCATCCTCTATCACACTAACAACTTGCCTCATACACCAAACCAAATACGATAATATATAGCCTTGGTACTATTGAAAAAACTGGTGTAAGAGAAGACCTGATTAAAAATGATACAGATAAAAAACACTCTTAGTGGGAGCAATAGTGCCCCTCCCCACCCCCCTTTTTTTTGGTTTGTTTCTAGGAGAGCAAAGTATGATGCATCAAAACATTGAAATATCTTGGATGTTAATGAATATACATCTTGACAAATTTCCAAATTAGGGATGCTTGTGAGCTAATATTACTGTAAGTTAATATTATCAAATGTTAAATAGTTTAACATGACACAGAATAGCAAATTCATCTTTTCATAGCCCTGCCATATCACATTCTGACCCGGCTATTATCACATCCTACTTTCGTATCCCATTTCCATATTGCTTCATAGTTCCTGTCTGACCGGTGGCATTTCTACACTGGTCCACCAGGTATTCAATTTCAGCACCGGGAGGATTATTAATAAAACATTCTTTGACAGTGAGGTTACCTCTATGGACCATGATCACACTGGTCAGCTCATCTTCTGTGGGGATGGACAGGTGTGCTCTTTTCTATACATCTTGTATCTTTTTGATCCATTGCACTCATGCGTTCTTCTTTTGACATTATTATTGGGACAATACATGCAGGGATGTATTTACTCAGTTAGTATGAACTCTCACACAGGAGCATTATCCCGTTCTCATCGCCATCGAAGTAATGGCAGGCGCAAATCTCCAGTCACAACTGTGCAGTACAGAAGTTTTTCCCTGCTTGCTCATGGCCCTGTGCTGCTGACATGTACTCAAGATGGAAGTTTGTCTTTTTTCAGGTCTGGTCATCTGATTTATGCCTTTCACTTTCAAAGCCACATTTGGTTATGGGTATTTCAATGAGATTCCCATATTGCGCTGACCCTCATTTGGGGCATGGGCATGGAGATCTCAGTCCAGTTGATATGGGAATAGTGTTAACCAGATTTTGAGGTAAAATCATACCAAAGGGTGGACATGGTATTCTGATTCCCATACCCATGGGGATGAAAATGAAAGCAGTTCTTTTATGTTTTGATTTCACCCAAATGAAGGAATCAGAATACTTAGTCTAAATGCACCCCAAAAATCGTCATTAGAATGAACAGGTTGGAATAATGGGAGGCATGGTACCTATCAAAATAATAATAATAATGGGAGGAATGGGTATCTCATCCCAAATGAATTCCTATAAACCAAAATGGGGCCTTAAGTACTTATTGTGAAGCACTGCTAATAAGGTTGGGATGTTGTTGCAGCGTTGCTTTGGAAATACAAGGTTATTTGACTCTTCGATGCTCGCTTAAGTTAACTCCACGAATACATAGCATTCGAGCTTCCTTCTGTCCCCTGCTTTCCCTTGAAAAGGGGGAATACATAGGTTCGTATGTCAAGATCTTACTAGTTTTTACTTTTATGGTTTGAAGGGCCTTCCCAAAATGCTGAGTTTCTAAATGTGTGACATCACTAAAGAGGAAATAATTTTTTGCTGCTGTCTCCTCAGGCATTATAAACTCTCTCTCTCTCTCTCTCTCTCTCTCTCTGGGGGATAGTGGGGTGTTTGGTTCTCTCAAATTTACATGCTTCTCGTCTGCGTCATGATTTGAATCTAGATTTTTTTCTCAACCTACTTCACCTAATGCCAACTGTGCTGGAACTTGATGGTACAATATCATAGACAGTGTCACTGAATTTTGAGGACAGCTTTATTTGACAACAGCTTCTAAACTTGTACTGAAATTAAATGCCTAGTCTTTATGAAACACATTTAAAAGTGACCATTCATGTAAAACGTTTGTACTACTGATTACATTTTAGCATGGTAAATTGAAGAGGGATTGAGAAATGTCATAAGTCATTTATGGAAGTTTGTTGGTATCATGACGTTGAAACTCCAAAGCTATTAAAGGGCGATAAGAAATCATGAAACTGAGATTTTCTTTAGATTTGGATGCTTAACTTCAATCAATATGTGTTTCGCATGATCATAGAGATGTGTTTGTTCTTTGCTGATGATTTGATTTTATTGTGACATGAAGTTTCTGGTAGTGAGGATTCAAATGTCTACTTCTACGATTTAACTCGGCCGAAGCATACATGTGTAAACAAGCTACAGGTCAATCTTATTTGCAATTAATTTTTAATGGCCAATTATAATTATCAATCAGCTTTCAATGCTTTCAACCTCACCCAACCTATTGTCGCTGCAGGGTCATCGTTTTCCAGTTATAGGTGTTGCTTGGAACCATGGAGAGAACTTATTGGCTTCATCTGATTTTTATGGCATTGTTATTGTATGGAAGAGATCAAAGACAACTTAAAATAAACACACATTATACAGGGATAGAAGTTTCAAAACACACACAAAAGGCTGGAGCAGAACAGAAGCTTTGTTTGATTATTTTTCTGCTTTTGTGAAATTTGTATTGTATTGTTAATTGTAGCAGTCAGAATAGGAAACCGAGTGCTAATCATTTAAACCCATTTGCATTGTTCAATTTCCCTATTGAATATAATCTTCTTTATTTTTGCTAAATATTGAATATAATCTGATACTAACGCTGTGTTTGTTTTGGCTTCAAATGGTTTCCGGAAATCATTTTCCGTAAAATAGGCTGTTTGGGTGCGCAAGGAAAATTAGGTCAAACGGAAAATCATTTCCGTTGACCGTAAATAAGCCTTCTAATTACGGAAAACCATTTCCGTTTTTTTTTACCTTCAATTCACTTCCGGAAAGAGAGAAAGAGAGAGAGAAAGAAGGACCAGACGCGCAACAGGGAGAAAGAGAGAGAGAAAGGACTCAGACGCGCACCCAGACCGCTGTCGTTGTCCCCTCCACGCGACGGTGAGAGAGACCGATCGCACCCCACCGAAGACCGATCCACCCAGATCGATCGCACCCCACCGAGATCGCATCACGCTCTTTGACATCGCCTGCGAACCCCGAGCTCCAGTTCGACGATCACACCGCGCCGCTCGATCTCGCCTCCGCTCGATCTCGTCGTTTCCCATGACCGATCTCATCGCCCATGACCGATCTCTCCCTTTCCATCCATTTTTGATCACTCTCTCGTCCTCGCTCTCTCAGTTTGACCGAATGTGGATTTGATCGAATGGAGTTGTTGTGATTTTTGTTTTTTGAAGTTTATACGTTGAAATTTCTATTATAAAATTTGTTTGGGAACTGAGAAAATGGGTAAGAAAATGTGAGAAAGTGTAGGAAAATAGCATTTTCAGTATGCAACCAAACACATGAAAATATTTTTTAGAAAATTTTTCATAATGCAGCCAAACACCCAGAAAATATTTTCCTTTCCCGAAAATACCATTTTCGGAAAATAGATATTTTCCGAAAAATATTTTACGACAATCAAACACAGCCTAAATATTTTATAGTCAGATTATCGTAGCAATTACTGTATGGTTTTCTTGCACAACTTTCTACTTAGATTAGTGTTTTGTGAAGGTAAAACTACACTATTTGTCCCTGAAGTTTACTTTGTATGCAAATTGGTCTTTCAAATTTTAATTGAGCGCAATTGGTCCTTTACGTTTTCAGAATGAGCAATATAAAGGTCTATTTGGATACCGCTTATTGCTGAAAACTTGTTGCTAAAAATACTATAACAAAATAATTTTTAAATATATGAATAGTGCTGTGGGACCCAGTTTTAAAGTTACATTTGCGATTTTTCATACTTGCGGGTCTCGTAGGGAAAAACACAAACGCCTGTTGCATTTGCTATCCAAACTCACACTAAGTTTGTTTGGCAAAAATTATTTTTGTCTAATTTACTTTACTATTTAACTTATTTTTGCTACCATTTATGAGCTCTACTGCACTATTTGATATTATTCATGGGTCCTACTGTACTATTTTAGCTAATTTTTACTTTTATCTACAGTATTTTCAACAAAAAATTTTCAATTTTAACAAAATAAGCAAATTTCAAACAAACCCCAAGTCTTTCTATTAACTTCCGTTAGTAGTGTTGCTTACGTGGCTAACGGAATAATAACCTATCATTTTCTCAATGATGTGGCATTTCTTTTTATTTAAAAATTACCAAAGGAAATTACATGTAAGAAAGGGAGAGAGTGATTGAACACAAGGTTTTTAGACCCGAACTGAACTGGGAGGTCGAACCTTGAAAACCAGGAATCGGGATGAAAACCGGGTTTTTAAACATAAAGAATCAGATTTTTTCTTAATTCCATGAACCCCTAAAACTGGAATTGGATTGCATGAACCGGTGGCAAAAACCGTGCAGTCTAACCCCTTAGCAATTTTTTTTTTTTTATTTTATAAAAAACAGCTTAACACAATTTTATTTTACTTAATTAAATTATCCATCTCTTACAAGGAATAAAAAAAATTATAATTAAAACCCTTCAAAGATATTCAACTTTACTTTAAAAATTAATCATAAATTTTAATATTTTCATGGTTATTATTTTATTTTATTAACTTTCTTATCTAATTATTAAATATATGCTTGAAAATCATTAAATTTCCCTCACATATATAGATATATTGTCAATTTTGCTAGTTTTACAAATTTAATATCTATATTTAGGCTTTAATTAATTATTAAATTAATTATGACGTCATCAGGGTTCGACTCTGGTTCGATTTCAGTTCGACCTCAAAAACTTTGAACATCTTCCTTTTACGGTTTAATGAACGATCCGGGTCTGAAAACCTTAATTGAACAAACTCAAGCCCTAGCTACTGCCGACGATGCCACTGCCCTTCGCTGGAGATGGTGGCCTATTTCTTCTTATACATCCACCGCTGTCATTGTTAATCTGCCAATCGTGGCATATTTCTTCTTTGATCTTTTTTTCTTATGCTTCCAAACGTCCAGTGGCTGCATCTCTGATAATATAGTAAGTGCTCTCTAAAATGTCTTTCACGCAATTTATTTCTTTTTTTTTTTTTTTTTTGGTTGATAAAATTCCCTTGAATTAGTTCACTGAGATGGAATACATACTGCCTGACAGCCTGACTATAAGCTTAAAGCCTTTGCCAGTAAGCGTCTCAAAAAGTATTTGATTTATCACGTTTAGGCTTAATCAAACCTTCTTCTCAAAAAAAAAGCTTAATCTAACCTCTTCTTCAGCATAGGGCAGAGGCATCGCCGGCGGCGACTAGGGCTTAGGTTTGTTCAATCTCTCTCTCCCCTTCTCTCTCTCTCTCATGGGTTTGTGAATCAAATTGCAAATGAGTTTTAATTTGGTACCGAGTTAGGACTAAGTATTAAGATTTGAATTGAAACAGATCAGATTGCTTGTAAATTCATTTGTAATTTTTTAATTAAAAAAATGACAGATCATTATTCTGTTAGCCATGTAAGCAACACTACTAACGGAAGTTAACAGTAGAACTTATATTACTTATTCTGAAAACTTAAGGGATCAATTGCACTCACTTGAAACTTGATGAACCAATTGCGCACACAATGTGAACTTGGGAGACCAACATTGTAGTTTCTCTTTTTGCAAATCCACGGTTGGATTACATGTTATTTAAGTGTTGATCATATGTTAATTTCACACCATTTATTGCTATCTTTTCCAACTCATTATTTCATCAATGTGTATTACATGAACAAGTCACATGACTCATTAAAAATATTATATAACTAAAACTATACATTGATAGCCTCTTTAGTCGCTACTTAATATATTAGTGTAAGATAATTCTAAACATATTTTGAACTAAACTTTTTCCTTTATAAAAAATTAAATGTTCATGGTGTTTGTCCCAAGGGTGGCTTTATTCCTACGGCTACTAAAGTCAGCTTCCACTACAATTTCAAAGAACATGCGACTGCAATCAGTTGTTAATATGATTCTATTGTCCTTCTAGGAAACGATTATCACTATAAAATAAAAATTAAACTACTTTAAAGTAATATCAATAATATGAAAGTGATTTCAAGGAAGATAATAATAATAATAATAAAAGTAAATTTTAGTTAACTACTGTGAGGTTTTGACTAATGTCAGATACATCCAAGACAATTGAAAAATAACCAAATTGGTCCTTAAATATAAACGGGTAACGCCATTTATACCTTCTACCTAAAATAAATTTATACTATAGTTTTTCATTTCTAAGACTGCAGCTTTTCATCATTTCTTGTTTTTCCTAATGCCAATAAGTGCTCTATAAACCAAAAAAAATGTTAACCCAGTTTTAGTCTAAGCAAAGAGACGCAGCATTCACTAATAAAAATATTTCAGATTAAGCAAAGAAAAAGAAGGCTTCTGTGAAAGTCTTGACGAAGAGGCACAAATTAGGTTTTTTTTTTTTTCCAAGTACAAAGTTCTTGATATTACAATATAGCTAAAATATCTAGTGATTGAAGCATTATTAATTACTTGAAAAATAGTTGATTTAGTTTTTGTTGATAATTTTAATATGTTCTAGTTTCTTTTGTAGGTTGCGGTTTTAACCTTACACTTAATGTCTATTATGAACTTAATGGAAATGAGAATTTAAATTTAACCTTGCTTTTTTATTTTTTATTTTTTATTTATTTATTTTTTACTTGTTACTTCTTAAGTTTGTGATAGAAGTATTTTTTGTTGTTTATGTTATCATAGGAATGTGGAAGTGGAACATCTTATGCATAACACTATTTAACCACTTGACATGGTTGTATTGTCTCTTTCTACTGTTAGACAAAGTCATGAATTATACTATCTATATGTACTTAATAAATTTGTGAAAGAAGTGTTTTTTGTTGTTTATATTTTCATCATAGAAATGTGAAAGTGGATTCTCTTATGCATAACATTATTTAACTTCTTGACATAGATGTGTTGTCACTTTCTACTGTTAGACAAAGTCATGAATTACTTTATTGGAAAGCCACTTTACTAGGGAGAGAAGAAAAAATAATGATTGGTTTTAAGAATAATCGCTGAAGTTGAAGATCAAATTGATATTAATTATGACATTGGTAGGAAGAACAACAATCCGTTGTAGTCTAGTTGGTTAGGATACTCGGCTCTCACCCGAGAGACCCGGGTTCAAGTCCCGGCAACGGAATATTTTTTATTTTTTAAATAAAACATACTATTTTCAACGGTTAAATGGCTGGGCTAGGTCCATCATGTATATGGGCCCAAAAAAGCCCTTGCATTTTTCTACTTCATTTTATGGATTGAATGGCCTTCCAAGTGGTCATTCACCTTTTCTTTTTTACTTTTTTTTTTTTTTTTAATCTCTTTTTCAGACAAAGAGATGAAATGGAAACCTATACTGTTCGAGTATTGTATTGATGCCATTTCCACCATTATCTTTCCAAAAGTGGAAAAAAGGATCCTTTTCCTCTCCTATCCAACTGAGTAATAGCCCAGCTGTAGTGCACACATAATGCACAGTGCACATATTTTTGTGCTTCCCTAGAGGTTGCTGATGATTGTTACTTATTCTAATTCCCTTGGAAAAATGATGAATTTATATTGGCGATCCCGTAGGGTTTTAAGGCTATGAATAAAAATGGAATTGAATATGAATAAGTGACAAGACATGAGTATTGTCACTGGTATATTCTAGCAATTACGATACATGTTATACTAGTGGATTTTCTCACCCTTGGGAAAATTGATGAATTTATATATTGGGAATTCCCTTAAGGTGTATTTGTTTGGAAGTGAAATATGGTGGATGGAAAATTTTAGAGAGAAAATGAGAATAAAAACTTTTTTAGAGTGTGTTTAGTTGAATGGGGAGGAAGGAAAATAAGTGGTGGGGCGTAGGTGTTTTCTTCCAAGATCCACTAAAAAGTTTTCTTCCCAAAATAGAAAGAAAACTGAAAGGAGAAAATGGAGTTGCTTAATGGATTTTGTCCAATTCATTTCCCTTCTTTTTTTCTTCTCTTTTTTTGTGCATTCGTGGACAGTTGCCTCTTCCTTTTTTCTTTTTCTTTTTTCATTTCATTTCGTGGATGTTGCCTTTTTTTTTTTCTTTTCTTTTTCTTTTTTTCTTTTTTTTTTCTTTTTTTTGATTTCCTGGGCTATAGGTGTGATAGTTGTTTTTTTTTTTTTTTCTTCTTTTTTTTTTTTTTTGTTTAACTAGACATGACTTTTTTTTTTACATGATTTTCATTTTTTAATAAATTGGGTGATTACTTTTTTTTTGTCACTTTTTGGTTTTAATTGGCCATCATTTTTTAACAAGAGTGTATGAGTAAATTTATACAAACTCACTTTTTTCATCCCTCTACTTTTCCACTCCCAACCAAACAAAAATTAGAGAAATTCAATCTTTTTTATGCTTTCACTTTTTTATTCTCTTATCATTTTCTATCTTCCAATTTTTTCACTTCCAACCAAACAAACCCTAAGTTTTTTAAGGTTGTGGTTAAGAATAAATGACAGCACATGAGTGATGTCATTAATATATTATAACAACTAGGGACACATGGGGATAAGAATAAATGACAACACATGAGTGATGTCATTAATATATTCTAACAAGTTAGGACACATGTCATACCAATTGACTTCCTTAAAGAGAGTCGGTGGTTAGTTAAGAGAAACAAAGGTCGTTGAATGAGGTGGGAAAAAAAAAAAAGTTGAAAGGGAAATGATGTATTAGTTCTGTTGCAGCTGGTACATTCAACTTGCAGCTGTGTTTTGTCTTAGTTCTGTTGTTCGCAGCCCTTTTTAATGAAGAAATTTTCATAATAGTCTCAAGCATTAGATGGTTTTTTTTTTTTTTTTTTTTTTTCATATTTTATGAATTATCCTAAAAATAAAGTATAATAAAGGACTACGTATTCTTCAAAAACACTCGCAGGAATATGCCAATTAGTGGCTTTGGATGTCCTATTCTGTTACAAATCTTCTTGCCCAATAGTGCTTCTCATGGACTCCCACGCATCAGAGAGAGAGAGAGAGAGAGAGAGGAAAGAAAACAAAAGGAGAGATTGATCAGAGGTTCTAAATTAACATTTCATACATTTGCAGGTTTGACCACCTTAAGGTCCAAGACAATATATGCCACAGTAGATACATGAAAAAACCCGTATCTATTGCTCTTAAATTAAGTTGTGAATACCCTTGACTATACACGTTCCTAAGCACAAGAAACTTGAGAGAGAGGGAGAGAGAGATTATGTTACATGATTAAGGACAACCAAACATATCCTCGACCTTCTAAGTAAAAGGTGGAATCATCCTCTAACCAAATAGATACGACCACAGTTTTTTTTTTTTTTTTTTTTTTGATAAGATGACCATAGGTTTTTTTAAACCCTCTCACCCGCAAATACTGTGGTGCAGATACAGCCTCCGTATTTGCTTGAAGCTACACATTGACTACAAGAGAAAGAAGCTCCAGTTCCTTCTTTATAATTCTACCATATGTTTATACACACTGTCACCTCCGACGCCGTTTTGTTTCCACCTGAAAATATCATAATCACACATCAATATTGATGACATGTTCCCCTACAGGACAATAATATTGTTACTCAACACTAGCTTCCAACTACTTAAAAACATGACATGTTTGAAGTATTTCATTTTGGATATATACATCCTTCCTCTCACAACATGAGGATCCTACACAGTTGTGAGGTTCGCACACTGATTAAAGAGGGAGGATGCAAACATCTGATATATGAGCTCTTTTTTGTAGGAGGGGTGGGGGGGATTTATATTCCCAACAGGCAAACACCATCATGTTTAACTGCCATTAACATTCATTGAGGAACCTCCCCTTAAATTCTGAGCTTTATATTCATATAGAATAACCCAAAATTAAAGAAGGTAATAATTACCCTTGAATTGAAGCATCCTTCATACCCTGCCTATCTACAATATTCCTCAGTGTTAGTTACATGTCTTCAAAAAAATAATTTGTGTAGAACCATTGAAATCAATAGATAGATGAACATATTCAATAACATCTCATCTTGGAGATGCACATTTTCAGCCATAAAGCTTACAACAGAATGAAAATAAAAATGCTGTCAAAACTTAGTGAACTTCAATGAATGGGAATACCTTTGTATCCAAGTGTCTCGAAGCGGTATGAGAATTCTGCAACTTCTTCTGACCTTCAGAGGAACAATTTTCACAGTAGAAATGATCAAGTCTTTTTGCTTCCTCCGCAGACATGTTGATACACGCAGGATGAAACCTGAATTAAAAACAGTATGCTGAAGATCATATATGTTCTTAAAAAAGGAAGAAGAAAGATGATAGAAAATAGATGTAAATGTAAATCCTCCCAGGCTTATGCAAATAACCCTAAGCCTCAAACATGGAAGCTCTTCAAAGGCGATAGCAACAAACCTAATAGCATAAGGCATGCCTATAATGCTCAACTCAACATTGCATTTCCGAAAATTAAAATTAAGACCTCTTTTCATTTGAAGAATTTATTTGACAATCCATTTAATCTCAACGGATAAAAGTAATGCATGCGTACTTCACAAAAATATTCTCCTCCTAAATATCAATGGGGGATAATTGATTAATTTCTACAATACTTTGTTAGAGGAAATGTGAATAGATATATGGAGTTATTCATGGCTTTATAGCATAGCAACATGGTAATTGACTACTAACACTTTGTAATCTTCCTATTGAACATCTTTCACAATTAATTTTTAACCAATAAATGAATTATTATTAACCCCATCAAAATTGCATGTGACCCACATAGAAAACCCTAAATTGGCAAACGGAGAATCACATGAAAGAAGCCAAAAAAAATTTATTTGTTATACTTAAATATATAAGTATAGTATAAAACTTAAGTTAAAAACAAAACAAAAAATATATATTTCAAAACAGAACCTTTTTTGACAAGTAATAAATTTTATTAAAAGGGTGCAAATATGCGTCTGAAAATATTTTGTACTATAAAAGGCATAATAACATTATACCTCCTTTCTTTTTTAAACATGTGAAAAGTTTCAATTATATAACATCAAAAGAATTCAACTTACCAATCACTACAGCCTTCACACTGAACCATTAGGTCATCAGGGTTGTAAGGCATCTCACACTTGCAATACCTGCACAATATATAAACTAATAAACTAAAAGAACTCAAAACCAAATAAAGATTTTGAATCAACAACTATAAAACTCAGAAAACTCATGTTGCAAATATCAGCTTATTCTTTCAAGACACAGCTCTATCATAGTGAAGATTAAAGCATGAAATTCGCTAAATAAGTAACAGTTTAAAGAGTACATACTCAATCCCAATTAATCAATACATAGCAGTTTATGATGGAGATAAAACACCCTAAGTCACATGAATTTGGGTACGAACGTGGGGACTGCAGGTACAAGTCCAAGTGTTGGGCTCAACAATTTTCCAAAACAATTCCCTCTGGTAGCCATAACTTACCCATGGCATGTCATGTCAGTAAGGGTACAACAAGGAAGAGAAGGACCCAGTAGATACAATTTATCAAACTCAGCTAGCAAGTAGCATAGATATAACAGAATACGCAAAAAGTAATTCAGCAAAAGCAACTGCAATCTTGAAATTTACATTTCATTATTTGAAAGGAGAGGAGGGTAAATTTTTTTTTTTTTTTTTTGATAAGTAAGAAAGTAGGGGAAAATTTTTCATGGGGATCATTAGCTGAAAGAAGAAAAATAAATAATTTAAATTTTTTTAAATAATAAAAAAGTACCAACTAAAAGCAGATCAAGTAAAGAATTTTTTTGCTTTTTAAAAAAAAAAACAGGAATAACAAGTAATTTACATACACCAACTGAAAATAATTAAATTTCCAGTTCACTAAACCACCAAATTCACATGAAACTAGCATTTTTAGTGGGAAGTACTATATGCACCACTAATATTTTCAACATCATGCACCGTTTAGAGATGCCAAGAGACAACTACGAGTAATTTTATGCATTCAAAAGTTGATTATTGAAATAATAATTTCCTTTAGTCAATGGTACATAAAATCAGTCTTTAACCTACCTAAGTAACCTAACATATCAAACACAAATGTGTTTCTTACTCGGTTGCCCTGGGACCATCCTCTAGTAAGATAATGAAATTAGCATATGGACATAACAGGAAAGGTGGAATTTTTTGGACATATCTTAGCCTTGGGATCTTAAAAGTGAAGAATCTACTCAAAAGAAAACAAAACATCCCTCGTTGGAGTTTCAAGTGTAAGGTAGATGGAGGACAAAAATCAATTAAATTGATACTCTTGGTCCCTACTACTCCAGGTCTTCTACTGTTCTACATCTGCTAAATAACAGAGACAGACACGGTGCACGTTTCATATTGTTCCCACAGCCCCACTATCAAAACTTTCTAACCCAACTTCATTTTGCTTCCTCAGATTTTTTTTTTTTTTTTTTGATAAGTAAGAAAGTAGGGGAAAATTTTTCATGGGGATCATTAGCTGAAAGAAGAAAAATAAATAATTTAAATTTTTTTAAATAATAAAAAAGTACCAACTAAAAGCAGATCAAGTAAAGAATTTTTTTGCTTTTTAAAAAAAAAAACAGGAATAACAAGTAATTTACATACACCAACTGAAAATAATTAAATTTCCAGTTCACTAAACCACCAAATTCACATGAAACTAGCATTTTTAGTGGGAAGTACTATATGCACCACTAATATTTTTCAACATCATGCACCGTTTAGAGATGCCAAGAGACAACTACGAGTAATTTTATGCATTCAAAAGTTGATTATTGAAATAATAATTTCCTTTAGTCAATGGTACATAAAATCAGTCTTTAACCTACCTAAGTAACCTAACATATCAAACACAAATGTGTTTCTTACTCGGTTGCCCTGGGACCATCCTCTAGTAAGATAATGAAATTAGCATATGGACATAACAGGAAAGGTGGAATTTTTTGGACATATCTTAGCCTTGGGATCTTAAAAGTGAAGAATCTACTCAAAAGAAAACAAAACATCCCTCGTTGGAGTTTCAAGTGTAAGGTAGATGGAGGACAAAAATCAATTAAATTGATACTCTTGGTCCCTACTACTCCAGGTCTTCTACTGTTCTACATCTGCTAAATAACAGAGACAGACACGGTGCACGTTTCATATTGTTCCCACAGCCCCACTATCAAAACTTTCTAACCCAACTTCATTTTGCTTCCTCAGCCAAAGGCAGATAATGTAGATTAGATTTAATTAAACACAATCCAAGTAATCCAATAGTTTAAGCCATACCGCCATTTGGCTTCCAAGAAAAAAATTGACTAAAAGAAACACAATACAGATATTTAGACCCAAATTCAACCACGGTGATGTTGTTGTTCCTAATTTCATTAAAAATACATCAGAAATTAAACTCCAATCAAATACTTGCATTCACTTAAATTCAAATTTGCCCCAAACAAGAGAATAGATAATCGATTTGCATACCTTTTTTTTTTTTTTTTTTTTCTTTTAGAACCTAGTCAATCTTTCTAAAGAATAGCTTGTAAAACCTATAGGCAACTGACCCCACCCGCTAGAACGAGTTGCCAGGTAATCCAGGGGCATTCACCCGGGACGCGGTAACGAGTTTATGCTCACGCCCAGGAGCATGATTCTAGATTTGCATGCTTATTCAACTCATTTCTAACTGTTCAATTCAATTGGTTAACCACTTTTATCCCAATTCACTTAACAAACAAACAAAAAAAAATAAACAAACAAACAAAACAACAAATTAGAGAGTTAATTAACAAAATATTAGCCATTCACTTAAAAAAACACACACACAAACAAACAAAAACAAGAGCAAAAAAAAGTTAATTAGCAAGATACACAGCTAAAAGCAAAGCAAACACAAACAGTAACAACAAAAATTCAAAAAAGCAATTGTTTTTTAAGAAATTCGAAAAGGCTTACATACACGGCGACACGGTCAGGATTGAAAGCACCAGTAGAAGAATTGTACTCGAAACGACAGAAGAAGTCGTCGTTTCCAACGGCGTCAAGCTTCGTGTAGCTCTTG
This sequence comes from Quercus suber, assembly GCF_002906115.3. Classification (NCBI taxonomy): domain Eukaryota; kingdom Viridiplantae; phylum Streptophyta; class Magnoliopsida; order Fagales; family Fagaceae; genus Quercus; species Quercus suber. The sequence goes on from NW_027069809.1 coordinate 546,984, forward strand.
AAGCTGTGCACCGTGCACTTCCCTTCAATCGTGTCGGCGCTCTGCAAATCGTAGTGGTCCGATAGAAACACCTCCTTCGATCCGTGGAACTGTCTCCGGCCGCCGATCGACTCCTCCGGCCGGTAATACCACCTCACGTGAACCTTCACGTTGGTGCCGCGACCGTCCGCTTCGATCCGCTCGATCTTCGCCACGTACGACGGCTTCGCCGGATCCGACGGCCGCATCAGCACGCAGTCTCCGGCTGTAAAAACCAAAAAACAAAAAATTTAAATTTTTTTTTTTTTTTTGGTTTTAAAGATGTGTTTGTTTCTCGGGAAAATTTTGTTACCTTTGACGGTTTTGTTGATGTGCTTGACTGTGTAAGAGTCAAGGGTTCGCCTCGGAGCTTTTGGTTTTGCCATTGGAGTGCTTTTTGTTTGTCTGAGAGCGAGAGAGAGAGAGAGAGAGAGAGAAAAGATATTGAGAGAATTTTGAGCGAGAAAAACCAGGAAAAATAATAATTAATTATAAATAACGATTTTTTGTACTATTTTATTTCTTTTTAGGAGGGGTTTGATTCAGTGCTTCGCAGAGTACAAAGTGGGCTGGTTAGTGTGAGTCTGTGACACTATTCATTTTATTCTCCCTGTTCTTTGCTTAAGGACGAATAAAGAAAAATTGTAAATGATGGTGGTTACATGTGAAAAAAGAAAAATAATTAAAAAAATTGAGAAAATTGATATTTTAATTAAATATAATTTAATATGAGGTATTTTAAAAAGTAAGTAGGTAAAATAGGGGGAAAAAAGTTCTTTTCAAGGGGTGACTCTAGTTGGAGTCCAAAGGCTCAAATGAACCTCTAATTGGCCCCAAAAAATAATTTTTTAATTTTTTTTTTTTGTTTTGACCCCCTAAAATAAAATTTTGAATACCTTGATTTTAGATTTTATTTAAGCGCAGCTAAAATTAGTTTGAATACAATCCTTTTAACAATATCTTGGCTTTTTTAAACACAAAAAAAATCTAATGACAAACCAATATTATCTAAAATATGAAGAAAAAAAATTAGAAAAGTGTTACGTATACAATATTTTTACAATAAATTATAGGTTGTTAGTTATTATTGGTTATAATTTGAATTTATCATTAAAATTACTTTTTTGTCTCACTAATAACAACCTCCCACTTAGAATTTGTTATGAAAATGTTATGGAGATAGCATTTTTCAAAAAATTAATAAGCCTAGCAAAAGAAAAAAAAAATTGTTAATCTTAAACTTAGGAAAAACTCATTTAGATCATAAAAAATTTAAAATAAATCAATTAAATAGAAAATTAATGGATGAACGATTGTTTGACTGTACACATTAAAAGAGACATAAATCGTAAGATTGATAATGAAGATATCATGCAACAATATCAAAATATGAAATATCATAAAAGATAATTGTAAAATTTTATGTATTTAATTTTTTTTTTTTTGTGATATAAATATATCTAAGTTCTCTTTTGTTTTACATTTTGTATAATTTATGTTTATTACCAAACCCTAGAAAAAAAATATTCTAATCACCACTGATTTTTAGGTTAAAATAAACAACAATTTTTACTCGAATTTATGCAAATGTCGGGTTCTTAATTCTTAATACATGGATCGAGAAAGGTGGGGTAGGGGTGGTAAATTAAAGGGGAAGATAGGGAGGATTTGGTTGGAGAGTCAAGAAGGGGGCGGTGAGAAGCCACGTCAGTGTCGATGTGGATTTTGGGTTTATCTAACGAGATCATATGTATTGAATGGTATCGTAATTCTGAAAAGGAAAATCTAGAGCACCATAGAATCTGTACAAGTGCAACTAGGATGTTGGGATGGGATCCTGTGTGAAGAAGCAGCATGTTTATTTTTGCTAGATTCTTGTACGAACTTGCCCTTGTATTTCAATCCTACCATTTATGCTTCTTTGCTTTCTTTTCTTTTTCTTTTTTTTTTAGGTTTGGCATTTATTAATAGACAATTTTATGAAACTCTTGATATTACATTTTATAGAAAATATAAAAAATTGTCAAAAAAATCAATTGTTTTTTTCTTTTCACATCAATTTTTTAAATATATATATATTTCATAAATCAATACTCTTAGAGTATTTATTAACTTTTCCATTTTTTTTTTAATCTAAGAATAATCAACCTATTATGTTTTGTATGATATGAAGAGCTACCTACCCTTAGTGGATGGGGGTGCCCTTTATCCCAAGAGCGAGGGGGCAAACTGAAACAGAATCCCCTTCGACTTCCTTTAAGAGTTCATAAGAGAATGAAATGGAATTGAATGATCATAGGAGAATGGAATGGAATGTATTTAAGCAAGAGAAATGAATGGAATGAAATGAAATGAAATTAAATAAACTTGATTGGATGTTTTTAAATAAATGAATGAAAATTAATAGAATATAAGTAATCTTGTTCGGGAGTAACATAAAGATAATGGAATGGAATTGAATCATTTTATGACATTATTACTATTAGACCCCTATTTTAAAATAAATGATTAAATATATAGGATTATTTTGGTAGTTTTAGTAAAAAATTCATTAAATCTAATTTCATTTCCTCACACTCCTCCCAATTTCAGAAGAAATGAAAATTTGAGGTTTTAAGGGAATAGAAATGAATGAGTTCCCTCCTATCTATTCCATTCTCTCCCACTTAAACTTCCAAATAAGTGAATAAACTTTTTATTTCCTCCATTAAAACTCCCAAACAAGGAAAATGAAGAATATTCTAAATTTTTTTCTTTTCATTCATTTCCATTCCATTTCATTCACTCCTCCCAAACGAAGGCTTATGAACAAATCAATAAAGCCACATCTCCTACCTAGTTGATTCTACCTTCGGTTCAACTACTTCAATGTCCTACTCTTTTTTTTTTTTAGAAAGTTCAATGTCCTACTTGGTTACAAGCTCATACTACTAAGGCTGCGTTTGTTTTGAGTGAAAATTACTTTCGGAAATGCTTTTCTGTAAATGCGGGTGTTTGGTTACGCATGGAAAATAGCATTTTCGGAAATTCATTTCAGTTGACCCAATGTCAAGAGTGAAATTCTTTTCCCCTTTTATTTTCACTTCAAATGCCATTTTTCGAAAAACACAGAGAGAGAGAGAGAGCACGAAGAGAGAGAGAGAGAGAGAGAGAGAGAGAGAGAGAGAGAGAGAGAGAGAGAGAGCGAGAGAGAGAGCGAGAGCACGAGCCGCGAGCTCGAATCGCCACTCCAAACCCAGAGCAACCGCCGGCAACCTTCGACCCACAAACTGACGAACCCATCGCCTTCGACCTTCAACCCAGACCCATTGCCTTCGACCCAGACCCATCGCCTCCTCGATCCCGTCGATCCATAAACCTCGACCTCGTCGTCGACCCAAACCCAGACCCAGACCCATTGCCTCCTCGATCTCGCCTTTCCATGAACCTCAATCTCGTCGTTGACCCAGACCCAAACCTAGACCCATCGCTCTCTCTTCCTCGATCTCTCAATTTTATTTTTTAAAAATTTGACTGTTGTTGTTGTTGTGGTGGTGTGGTGGTGATGTTTTGGTGGTTGTGGCTTTTGACTGCCGGAATTTGCTACCAGAATTTGTTGTTGAATTGGCTGCGTGTTGAAATTTTTTGTAATAAATTTTTTTGGGATGCTGAGAAAATAGCTGAGAAAATGTGAAAAATTTGTAGGAAAATAGCATTTTCAGAATAGAACCAAACACATGAAAATATTTTCCACAAAAATTTTCATAATACAACCAAACACTTGAAAATATTTTCCTTTTCCGGAAAATAACATTTCCGAAAAATATCTATTTTCCGAAAAATATTTTACGGGAACCAGGGGTGTCAATTTGGGTTAGCGTGTCGAGTTCGTGTCATGTCAAGGTAGGGGGTATTCGACTAAATGACTCAACCCTAACCCGACCCATTTAATAATCGTGTCATGATCGTTCAACCCTAACCTAACTTGTTAATAAGTCGGGTTGACCTGACTCAACCCATTTGACACGCTTAATAAACAAGTCATGTTGGGTTGACACGAATGTAACACAACCCATTTTAACATACATAATATTAGATATAACATCCATCTAGAAATAATTTTTTTTACATCCCAAAAAGCAATGCATACACTTCAAGTTTTCAACCCACATTCAAAATAATATAGTTCAACAAAAATATAAAATTCATCTAGAAATAAGTTCTTTACACTCTAAAAGAAGTGCATACACTTCAACCCAAATTCAAAATAACAAAGTTAAAAAAAATAATAATAATAACATAGTTCAACAAAAATATAATATCCTTAAAACTCGCCAAATGCTAAGTATCAATATTGAAAAGAGCAAACAGTAGAATAATCTTGACTATGAACACAATTATCATCCATTGATTCTTTGTTGATGTCCAAATTCATAACTTTTTCCACAAGCTAATCCAATTTCATTTGTGTAAGTTCTAAACCAAAAATAAATAAATAAATTATCAGTAGTTCTAGGGTCTGTAAAGTTTCAATTTCCAATTATATGCCTTGTAAATAATTGTAAATTTAAAATATATATTGGATATAAAAGGTATTTGACAAATCTGATGTATAATAAATATTTATTTGTTATACGAGTTAAATGGGTTGTGTTAAGTGGGTCATTTCGGGTTGACACAAATAAATTGGCGTGTCAAACGTGTATATTGCGGGTTATATGGGTTGACCCGCTTATGACACGTTTCTTATCGTGTTGTTTTCGGGTCGACCCGTTTATGATCCAAACTCATTAAGGCCCGACCCTAACCCTAAAAAACCTGTGTCGGGTTTGGGTCGTGTTCATAGGTTGGGTTGAACATTTACACCCCTAACGGGAACCAAACATAGCCTAAGTTCAACATTAACCTATTATATGACCATTAAAAAGATCGTTCATGTGTAATTTTACTCTCATAATGTTTTTAATGAGTCAAACGACTTATCTAAATAATAGTATAATACACATAAATAATAATAATCTTAAAAATCACCTTATAAATGGTTGCCACGTCTTCCATGCATCCAACCTTTTTTTCATGATAGGAATGAACTAGCTCTAGATGGGAATATCAATCTAATAAGGAATGACTAATTTGGCAGATTTGTGAATCATCTTTCTTTTCTGTTTCTTTTTTATAATCAGTGAATAGATGTGTGAATAGATTCATAGATTCTTTTTGACAAAACTTTGAAAAGGATAGGAGCTATAGTGAAAAGAATAACAGCCATAATAATTGTGACGTGTAAATTTTGGTTTTTAGAGTGGGAGACAATGTAATATGGTAGAGACATATACAGAGAATGATTTTCCGACAGCAAACTTTTTATTATAGTGAACGAGAAGAGATTAGAGAATAGTTGAGGTACATCGTGGCTCTCGTGAGTTTGTGTCAGCGTAAGCGTATCCAGTGGGGTTCATTCTTGACTTTATATGCACCTGAACTTTTTAGTTTTGACTTTAAGGTAGACTCAACTTTTTCTTTCTTTTCTTTTCTTTTTTTTGTTTTGTTCTTTAGGAAAAACAATAGTAGATTAATAATAAAAAATAGATAATGTTAACACATAAGTGCCCATTAACACATTAAAAAAAAAAAAAAAGAAGCTAAAAATAACAATTTAACTTTTTAGTACTACTATATGCAAAAAGTATGCAACATGGTGGTGTAGGTAAAAATTTTACCTACTCATCTAAAAAGAAAATAATATTTTTTATTCTCACCTTTCATTAAAATAATATTTTTTTCTTTCTTTTTTCTTATTTCTTTTTTTCCTGCCATGAAAAAAAGAACTAAGGGAGAGAAAGTGAAAGAATTCTTACAAAATGAAGACTATAGACTCACTTGTTTCTACTCTCTAAAAGTTTTGTTACGTAGGCTTGTAAACTGAAGGAAAGAGAAAGAAGAATGGTGCAAACTGGGAAGAAGAAAACAAATAACTGAAGAAGAAGAATGAAAAAGGAGAGAAGAAGTATATTATATTATTATGGAGTGGAGATTTTTTTAAGGTTTGGACAGTGAAGCATTATATTTTAAAAGTGGGATGAGATGAGACATGAGAGTGATAGTTGGCAGGTGAATTAAGAGAAAAATAAAAGAAAAGAAAAAGAATTTTTTAAAAAAAAAATTTGTTGAGTTAATATTTTATATAATAAATGTTACCTTTACAATGTTTTACAATAATTTCATAATAAGTTTAGTTGCTAAGTTATTAGAAATTGTTTTAGGCCGGAAAAAAAATGTATATGTATATATATAATTTGGGATTAAAAAAAATTATTGTTACATTAGACGATTATTTACAATTATGTGGCGGTGGCGGTGGCAGTGGCGATGGCGATTGCAGAGTCGGGGGCAGGGGCTGTTATGGTTGCGGTGGTTGTGATTGTTGTTTATTGTAATGAATATATTATTTTATTGTGTTGTTTATATTATTTTATTATATTAAAAACTAAAATAAAACCACTGATGTTAGATGTTTTGTAAAGTAAGAGGGTAAAATAGATAAAGTAGTTTTTTGCAGTGTCAAATAGCTAAAATTATAGCTCCACCAATGTGGATGCTCTTATGGGGTTTATTTAATAAAAAATTAGTATAAATTGATAAGGTGACTGAAAATATTACTAAAATAATAAGTGAAATTCAAAAAATTAGTTTTATTGTCTCTACACCCTATAAAAGTGGTCAAAAATCTGACATAAAATGAAATGATTTGACATAAAGCTATATCTTATATTTCAGCTTATTGATTTCTCATGTGATTTGGCATAAAGCAAAATGATTTGTCATGTGACCTAATGTTTGTTTAGGAAAACTTATAATTCAGTTTATTGCTTATTTTTACTATTACTTGTGGGTTCCAAGTGAGTCACCTACCTATTTTATTTAATTTTTGCTTATTTTTCATACTATTGGCGGGTCTCACATGAATAATTTAGCCCAAAAAAATTAACAAAAAGTTAGATAAGTTGTTCACAAACCAACAATTAATGTCAGTTCTTGTAAGGAAATAATCCATGGTTCTTTTTAATAAAAAAAATAATTAACAGTTAACAATCTAATTAAGAGCCTTGTAATCCAACTTGTTAACACTTTATGATGTTTCCAATTGAAACATCAGGATTAAATTCTGTGTCTCCCGATTATCGAATTTTATAAAAAAAATAATAATAATAATAATAATCTAAAAGCTGAAGTGTAGCATTTATTGTTACTACGCTCTCGTTAAGCCACATCAGCGGCCACATCATCTATCTATTTTCCATTTCTCTCCATTTTATCTCCCCACTACTCTCAACCTTAGGCTCCGCTTGGGAGTTCATAAGGGAATATAATAGAATGGAATGAGATGATTGTAAGGGAATGGAAAGGAATAGAATGGAATGTAATGTATTTAAGTGAGGGAAATGAATGGAAAAGAATGGAATGGAATGAAATTTAGTAATCTTGATTGGATGTTTTAAAATAAAGGAATAGAAATGAATGAAAATAAATGGAATGTAAGAAATCCTGTTTGGGAGCAACATGGAGGGAATGAAATGGAATCATTTTATGAAAATATTACTATTAGACCCCTATTTTAAAATAAACGGTTGAATATATAGGGGTATTTTGGAAGTTTTAGTAAAAAAATCATTAAATCTAATTTCATTCCCTCCCATTCCTCTCAATTTTTGGGGGAATGAAAATTTGAGATTTTAAGGGAATAGAGAGGAATAAGTGTTCCCTCTTACTCATTCCATTCTCTCCCACTTAAACTCCCAAACAAGGGAATGAACTTTCCATTCCCTCCATTAAAACTCCCAAACAATAGAAGGAAAGAATATTCTAAAATTATTTTTTTTATTCCTTTCCATTCCATTCCATTCCCTCCTCCCAAGTGGAGCCTTAATGTTACTCCTCATCTATCTCTTCCTCTTCCTTTTATAATGACTATTCTTGTCCCCATTCTATTACTATAAATATGACATTTTCTTTCCCATTCTATACATATTTCCTCACATGAAAAAGGTTTATTACTCTCTCTCTCTCTCTCTCTCTCTCTCTCTCTCTCTCTCTCTCGTTTTATTTTTGTGTAAATTTTTTTTTTTTTGTATCTCTACTTTAAATTGATGTATTTGTGACTTCTTTAGAATTTTTTTTTTTGGGTTGCAATTTGGTTTTGTCTTATTAAGTTATTATTTTTTTTTCCTTTTCTATGATTGTTAAATGTTATTTTATTGCATATAAATATAGTTTACAAGAATATAATGTTATTCTATTATATATCATGGCTTAGATAATTTGGTGTTTGACTTATGACTATTTTTTTTTTGATGCTTTTTTTTTCTCATTTTATTTCTCTCTCTCTCTCTCTCTCTCTCTCTCTCTCTCTCTCTCTCTCTATATATATATATATATATATATCTTTATTCTTTTTTTTTTATGAATCATTGCATTTTTGTACATAATACTATTTTGGGTTAATATGATTTGGTACTGTGTTTCATTTTTTAAGTTTTCCGTCACAAGTCTTCTCTCTCCTCTTTTAGATTTTGTTTGATATATATATATATATTTGGACATAATACTTAGTTATTTTGGAAGTGAGATTTTGAATTTATATCAAAATACAATGTTGGATATGTATTTGAATGTGTCTATCAACTATTAAAATTAAACCACCCAAGATGAATATGTATAGCCAATATTTCAATTTTAACTTTTCATTGGTTTATTATTTAGTTATAACATCAAAATTAAAGTAAATGAATATGTAAAGTTAAAACTGCCTAAGATGAATTTGTAAAACCAATATAATTATATATTTAATATTTTCCAAAAATTAAAAGTAAAAAATAAAAATAATAATAATAATAATAATGTGGTCAATGATGTAACAGATGAGAAGGCTCAACAGGAGCATCATAACAAAAATGCGATATGAAAATCTAGTTAAAGGCAATTAAATCTTAATAAATAAAAGTTTATGTAGTCAAAAAAATAATTTTAATTATGTTCTCTTTATGTTTTTATACAGATTATTTTCTTTCATTTCGGTAGATGAAGTGTTCAATTTTAGACATAAAGTCTACTTTTTTCCTACATATTATTTTAAATATTAAATTTATAATATGGTATAGTCTCTTAGGAATGTCTAAGAAATATGCAGTTTCTATCTCATGTATCTATATTAGTAAACAAAACTCAATCAATAGTTCGAAGCTACTCCTACGATAAGAAAAATTATAAATATAATAATCTCATTTTAAGAGAATAAAAATTTTGAATAATATATTTGAAACTCAAACAGTTTAGTTGTACAGGAAAAACAAATTAGGAAAATATAAAACACAATAACATAATTTATCAAAATATGGACCGCCTAAAAAATGAATAATATCAATCAAATAAATCCAAATAATAAAATGATGATATATTCTTTGAGATAGATAAATGAAAAATTATTTTAGAAATTATTTTCCACAAAATTTATAAAACAAAATATATATTATACCATAACTAAAATAAAATTATTTATTCCCATGCATCGCTTGGATCTGCCACTAGTAATAATAATAATAATAAAAGCAATCTAACTAGACTTTTTACCGTAATTCTACAAAATTTTTGCTACATGTAAGTAGGTGAGATTAAATCCAGAAAACGAACTCCACGTTTAGGGATTAAGTGTCATTATTTATATATATAAAATAAAAGGGATTAAGTGTCATTAATTGGCAACTATATTATTAGCATTAAGTGCATGAATGTGTATAATATATCAATGTAATATCAATTCTGGATGTAAGCTGATTCACATTATTCTTGATTTTGGTTCTTGCTTCTTTGAGCAAGCATGCATAAAATTAATGCAGACCTGGTGTGAAAAATTTTTGAAAGTTATTTTACATGGATAAGAATTTATGTTTTGATTTACAAGATTGGATTGAGTGTTCAAATTCCTATTTTGACTTGATTTGGGTTTTCTTGTAGTGGAAGGTAGGTCTATTTCTTAATAAGGAAGTAATTTGTTATTTCTTGTCCACTAAGAATTGTATTCATAGTATTGAAGTCATATGCGTAGATACTACAAAGAGTTTGGTGACTTTGGCTCAAGAGTTCTTCCCATATAATGAGAAGACTCTTAAAACAAGATGAATGGATTTTTTCGAACAAAAGTTTTGGTATATTTTTTGGAGTTGAAAGATACTACCGCATGTGTGATTTAGTGAGTTTGTTTATTGCGCGTGTTAGAGTTATTGAGTGTATTAGGACTTTGGGATTGTGAATCTGTGTTTGTGAATTGCGAGGTTTATGAGTGTTATTTTTGAAATTATGTGAGATTGTAAGGTTTAATTGAGAGTGATTGTAATCCATATCGTTGACAGTGAATTTTAGTTAATGTTGTTGATGCATGTAGACTTGGAGTTAGCTGAATATTATTGTTTTTTGTGAAGGATTTTAGTTAATGTTGTATGGAGTTAGCCGATAAATATTGTTATCGAGTGTGAATGTTTTAATTTTCGTTTGAATAAATGCGCCTCCGCTAACACCAAATCACAACATTAATTGCCTTCTTGATTCATTGCCTCGTTGGTCCGTCATTGCTTCTAACACCAAATCACAACACTAATTGTCTTCTTGATTCGTTGCCTTGTTGGTCCGTCATTGCTTCCTTGGTCCTTGACCTCTTGTATAATTCCACAAAAGGGTAATGAGGACCCCATTGATGTCCATTAGCAACACACAAAAGGACAATTCATTATGCATATTATCTGTTATTTCAACCCCACATTTGAATTTGGTTCACTAATAAGGATACCTCATCAATGGTCAAGAAAAAGAACAGTATGCTACTTTTATGAAATTTCTTTTTTATCATGATGGGAATCTGTCATATGCATCAACTAAGGGTCAATTACTGAGGTGCTTTGGGCATAGTGATTGAGAAGCTTCTTCTTTTATGAAAAACGTGTCACATTTTGTTTGGTTTGGCTTAATGTTAATCACTTTTAACTGTGCTGTTTATTTTTCACTTCCTTGCCCTCTCTTGGTTAACTTTTACAACTGAATGGAAGCACCTACAATTTCGGAAACCATACCTAGAACTTAACTTACATTTGCAATACATATGAATGTGATATTCCATAAATGATAAATCTAACTATTACTTTCCCACCATCTTATTCTTTTAATCATTTGCGGCTACTTCAAACTATGCTAATGCACTTTGAAATGAATAAAATTGTTCCAATGTTGGTATGATGTTAGAATTCCTTTTCTTCTTCTCAAAACCTTGAATTGGTTCTGGCTATTGTTGTATTTGTAGGGGCACATACAGCTTCCACTGATAATTTTTTTGTTACATTTGGACATGGGTCTGCACCAATGCTACTGTTTGATATGGTCACCAAGCATTCCTGCTGACCTATGCATTCCTGAAAAGGAGGACCAAATATGTAAATTTGGAATTGAACATAAGTCTTTACAGGGTTTTAAATGGTTAAAATTAACATTTTAACATTTGGTAAATGTGTACTGAAGAAATTAAAGAGCAGTATGAGAACCTTCTCTAGGACAGCATGAGAGCTTGGGGCATGACAGGTTCCATGCTGGAAACTCCCACAAGTCCCAGATGGAGTTCCAAAACTTGCAAAATTAATTGCAGAAATGGACTGTCCGGGTGCACAATGTAGGCTAGTCTCAGGCATGTCTAGCGCTTCTGATTTTCCATCACTGTCAACATGCCAATTCTCAATGCTTGGATGATACTCAGAGACCTCAGCACAGACAATTGAGGTCTCTGAGTTACTTGTAACTGATCTTTTCACAAGAGAAATTCTAGATACATCCCCACCAATTTCCTCGAAAACTACCAATAAGTTTTTAGTTTGCTTCAACCATGAACGAGGAATATGGTACCTAAAAACGTATAGTGTCAGATGGAACTGAGCTAGCAATGTACAATCATTTAATCTTAAGTTTGATGTCATTCAGGGATGAGACAATTGAGAAAGTCTGTACCATTGTTGAGTTGGATGGCCACAACCAAATTGGCACTTTATTATAGGCCGGAATGTACCAGAATAACTGCATCCATTGCAGTTGCCATTAGCATAGACATTCCAAAATCTTCCTATGCTCTTCCCATTGATCCACACTTGACCCTTCCCCATGCCAGTCATGTCCAAAGCCAAGGGCTCGTCTCCTTCTGGTGCATCAAAACTGGTCTGCAGGTTCAAAGTGACATGTTAATTTATACTTATAGATTTTGAATATATTTTGAGAGCACCCTCAACCCCATCAAACAGTGTAAAGAAGAAAATAAAACAATTGTGTCAAAGAGTTCTTTCATGTTCCCAACCTTATACCATGTCAGTGGCTGTTGTTTATGTGCCATTAAGGACCCTTGCATCCAACCAACTGATGAGAAAGAGTTTGGAGAACCTAATTTCATGGATTCTCCTCGAAGCCCAACCTGTATAAAGGGAAAATTATTAGATACTCCTATAAGGCAGAAACTTGTGAAATAATTGATAAGTCATCAAAATATGCTGTTGTGAGATTCTTAGACCTTGTATGACCATTTCTGCCAGGACAAATCCCTTTCTCCATGGTCTAGCCCATGTATGACAACTGGTCCTATGATTCCTGTGCTCCTCGTCTCAAAGTGTGGACCATTGTTCTTCAACAACAACAATCAAAAAAGAGATCAATTGAATTGACAAGGAAAACGGTTAACCGCAGAATGGGAATTCATTGTTGCCACAGAATCTAAATAAGTAAAATTACATAGCATTAGAATTTTTAAAAAAATTGCTGAAATTACAATCCTGAAGTTTTTCAATCAAAATGTTAGCTTTCCAACTTATGATGAGCTGCTAGGACAAATTAGGCCAAGTAGTATGGCACCATCTTAAGCTTGACGCCATCTTTCCAGAGTTCCAGATACTGTCAATCAGAGTCTAATAAAAGTGGGGATTGGAATACTTACAGGCAATCCAACAGCTATACTAAGCAGTGAAATTATGTTTGCTCCAGCTTTCAAATCAACATTTCCTGTATAAGTAAATCTCAATTTCTTCCGAGTCCCAAAGGCCGATCCTATCATTAGATCAAGTAAAAATCTTTAGTAACTGTTAACATATAATAAAAGTTGAACCCTCTCTCTCTTCTCTCTTCCTTTTTTTTTTTAATCCATTGAATAACATGGTCCAGTCCATTTATATACTCTTTCTGAAAACAAGAAGTTCAATGATTCACCTGAATGACGCCCATTGATGAACAGATGCATAGCATGACCAGCTGACTGCACAGTGATAGTTGGATGCTGGCCTCGATGAAGAAATGATTCTGATGGACTAATATCAACACTGGAGACATACATTATTTGCTGGTAAAATATTCATCACATGAAAATATCAACATTATTAAGATGAAAAAGAAATATAAGGAAGATTCAATTTCACCTCGTTGTGTACCAGAGATAGTCACTAGCATCTCTGGTGAGGTTCAACTGGTCCAAGAGACCAAAGACGGTGATTGTTGAATCATCATTAGCTGAGGATATGTCTTCATTAAATGTATCCCAAGAAAGAAACCTAACATTAGTAGGTAACATTTTCACTTGGGATGTCTGAACTCTAACCTGCAATACCAGCATGAATGATAAACAAAATAGGATTGAACTTAGAAGACTGAAGAATATATTTCTCCCTGTATTAAACTCAAACAGGCAGCCACTTGTTTGCATTGAAAAATTGTATTAGCAAAAGCAGTGTGCATCAAGATTGTTTGATAAGTCGTGTTTCATCATGATGGTAATGATAACATATTTTCAATCTAAGTGCTTGACACAAACAAGATGAATAATGATTTAATCATTCCAATAGCCAATCCACTTACTTTGGCAGTATTGAAGACTTCATTTTTGCAATCAGGAAGGACGCTTATGGACCAAGGTGGCAAGTTGTAGTGCTTGTTATTGAAAGTCACCTTTGCACCAGACTTTGGATTGTAATTTGAGAGAAAAGCTGCACAATCTCCTGACTTGGTAGAGAACACATGTGCCTGAATAATGTTAATACTGAGTCAATCTGAATTATAGACGGGGAAAAACATCAATATGGCAACCATCTTATAACCAGAAGCAGGAAAAGAATGTTAATATGAAGTGAGAGATACTTTAAGTATATCTCTGGATGGTCACTAAAATGGGGTTTTGCTACCTATTTCCAATGATTTATCAAGGAGCGCATAAAAGGTGTGCCATAGCAGGGCTTTGACAATAAAATATGAAGCTCAATTTTGGTTTTTTCAGCAAGATTATACTAAAATTATCATAGAAAGTTCAGAAGGAAGTCATTCTTGAAATGCTCCATACACACCCTCAGAATAGAGAAAAAACCAACCTTTTCGTAACTTCCCAAGGATGTGATGGTGGGATCAGCAGTAAGCAAAGCTCGCTCACATAATTTAACGGCCTTATGGAGTTCCTTCAGATGGCTATACTTAGGCTGCCTGATCAAGCCTATCACATTAGCAAGGTTACCGTTAAACCATGTATGAGTTACAAGTCTGACAAACTGACTAATTAATTATCTGATCATGTCTAAACAATTAATAGAATGGAATTCTTCAGTGTGAAGATATGGGCTCAAATCTCTCACCATATTCATCAATTGGAGCATCATAATCATAGCTGGTAGTAATGAAAGGGCCACCAGCAGTTCTTCCAAAGTTTGTTCCTCCATGGTACTGTGAAAAAGAACAAGATTGCAAGTTGGAATGAATCAGGTCATAGCAAACAAAGTTTTGAAAGATTCCCTGGACAAGATAATGATTAATGGGCTAGTACATGAGGCACATGTAAAATAAGCACACTAAAAGTTAATACAATTGCCTTTGTGGCCATAGCTATGCAAGTTGACATATCATCTCTAGTGCTTTCTGGGAAATTAAAAGAGCATTAGAGAAGCTGTTTCCCATCATCTTTGACATTCAAAGTATTCGGGACCCACAAATATGAATCATATTCCATTTCAAATACAAAATCAGCCAGACTAATATTGAACCAGTTTTAAGTACTACTCTCAACAGGTGCTAAATGCAGACTAGAGGTTAATAATGACTGACCATGTAATAATTGACAAAGGAGCCTCCCTTCTGAATGAACCTAGCAACTGCAAATGCCAAATCTTGAACCGGTCGCTGATGAATTGGGCCACCAAATTCTGTAAACCTTACAAAAGAGACATAAGGCAAGTAGATTAATTAAGTATCTTAGAGCATTGCTTTGAAAGTGGTGGTGGATGCAAAACTTACCAGCCACTCCAGGCCTCAGTCCATAATGTGGGTTTGTAAGGTTTGTTTGGAGAGAAGTAGTCACAATAAAAACCATTGCACGTGTTTATCTGTCAGCAAGATTTAGAGAGATGGATTTTGAACTGTCATTACTAAAGCAAAAAGAGAGTCACTGTAAAGTTTTTTTTTCTAACAAATAGATTTTCATCAGTTTCTTCCAGCATGTCATGTATTTTCATTATATTTCACAAATTGAATATACAGGTAAGTAAAAGCTTCATTGCAAGTGCCCAAACTAATGAGAATGTACCAATAATCAATCAATTAATGGGATGCTTAAAATCCTTATAGTAAAATATTAACATTGACAAAATGCAAGAAAACAAAAAAGACCAAGTATTATGACTTTTAGTTAATGAGTAGATATGCGGTTGAAGCTAAGATACATTTAAGAAGTATAATTTTCATTACCACTGGGTCCGGGACATCATCTTCCTTGCACATAACCCATGGGACCCCGGTACCCATTCCAACAGCCATCTTTGCAGCCCAAGTCATATAAGCATGACCAGCAGTTCCAATTACCTTGCTTACAGGCTGAAATTCATTCTCAATCTGCAAATAAAGGTTAAGTAAAAATATATATAAATACATCAATTGGCCAAAAATGATGAAGTTCCGCATATTGTAGTAATGTAGTTCATGACTTCCTACCAGAACTAATATTTATTTTTCTTTATTTTTCTATGTAAAACATAGTAAATTTTTCTGACGTGTTAGAGATACCACAAATACTTGTGTGTGGAAAACCCAGAAACAATACCTGAGAGAGGATGATGGGGCCACCTTGAGACTCAAATAGCTTTTCATCCTTCATCATTTGAACAATTTTCTGGGTAAACTTTTGCATTGCCAACTGCAATTCCAAGATATGTAAGATACTTAACAAAGCTTAGATACTTAAAAAAGTTATAAAAGCTCATTTTTTTAGTGAACAAAATATGCTTTCACATGTTCAATTTCCATCAATAATCCTTTAGTTTTTATTGTACTTACATTTACACAAACAGAAAATGTACACAGAGAGGAGAGAGAGAGAGAGAGAGAGAGAGAGAGAGAGAGACCTTGAAAGGCTTATTATCTGTTCTAAAGCTAATGCCTGGAACATACTTCAACCAAACAGGAAACCCCCTAAGACCAAAAACAAAAAAGTGAGTAAAGAAATGAATTTGAGAGCACAAACCCATCATCAAAAAAAAAAAAAGGAAATTTGTCATTACCCAAAATTCCACTCTGCACAAACATAAGGCCCAATGCGAAGATGCATGTATAACCCAGCTTTCTGGACCATCTTGATAAATCGAACCAAATCATATCTGCCCTTGAAATTATACTAAACCCCACAAATCATTACCAAAAAAAAAATCATAAGCTAATATAGAACAGAAAGTGTAACAAAAATAATAGCAAGTAAAGAAAAACACAGAACAAGGAAAGAAAATGAGTAAAATCAAAAGTACATTTCCAGGAGAAGGTTCATGAAGATTCCAAAACACATAGGTATCTATAGCATCTAAACCACCATCTTTGGCTTTCTGTATTAGACTTTCCCACATCTGCATTGTATTTGTATCAACATTGTTCGTTAAAAGAAGTGCCAGCAAAATTTCACATACCAACTACATTTTATAAGAGAATGGAATTGGGAAAGTAAAGCAAATTAATATACTACCTGAGGGGTACTTCTAGGGTAGTGTATAGACCCAGAAAAGAGAATTCTCCTGTGCCCATTAATGATAAGTGCCTTCCTATCATAAGTGACACTGCACTGTGTCAGCTGAAGACTCAGAAACAAAACCATAGAGAGTAAAAACCAGTTGGAAGCTGTGTTAGCTTCCATTTTCTCTCCAGAGACACACAAACACACAGAGAGAGACTGAGAAGTAAGCAATGTGAAATGTGGGAAAATATGCTTGTTTCTTTTTTATGTGGTTACCACCACCCTGCAACACAGAACAAGAGTCAGTTTTTCTGAACCATTTTTGTTGTATTATGAATACAGTTTCAATTAACACAAAAAGGTGGCACTGGCATCCACAATGGGAGAGAGAGAGAGAGAGAGAGAGAGAAATTAGTAAACAAAATGAAATGTGGACTCTTTGTCTTGGACTACATCATTACTCTATACATATATATGTATATATAGACACATGCACAGTGACATTAGGCTCAAAATAGTAACATTCACAGGTGTATTTTTATGATGCATAAAAGATAAAAAAAGAAAAAGAAAACTATAGTCACTGTATATGTGAAACTATGCGGTGTGACAATTAATGCAGATGAAGGTAAAGCTTGTAACGCAGCTGTATTGTGGTGCTGTTTTATGGTTGAGCTTTTACTTATAAGTGAATTATGATTTTTGTCTTTATAGTGTGATTATAATTAAACATGGGTGTTTCCCAATTAGAACGGGGTATAGATGCATGAGTGGAACCCTCAAAAGAAGATAAAATAAAGAAGTTGTCTAACAATAGCGTATAAGCAATACATTCTATTCTAATTCCGTAGTGCCTTTGGCGATGCAACAATCTTTTGTTTTTGTTTTTCTTTGTTTGTGTTCTTTTTTTTTTTGTAGCTTGAAGCAAAAAATATTTTGATATATTATAAATTTTAAGTTGGGTACTTTTATGCTTATATTATATTATATATCCAGGTGATGATATATTGATATTCATGATTTATAGAAGCAATTAATATGGACAGAAGATTCTAAAAATTGAAAAAATTAATTTGGACAGAAGCTCAAGATAAGCAAACCTTTTTTTTTTTTTTGAGGAAGAACATAAGCAAACCTTGTAAACATTTTTTTTTCTTTATCTTTTTTTAATGTGAATTTAAGAGCTTATTATGGAACTAACTTGATCATTGATGTGAAAAAAATCAGGAGATCCCAACTTCAGACGTTCTATTATGATGTTATGCATGATATTCATAACAACTATATGATTGAAAATATATTTCCAATCACTCATGGCTCTTTGATCAACAAAAGTGACTCAATTCAGTTTGAGGTCTAAGGTAATAAATTTAAGTAAGATATTCTTAAGGTAATGCATGGTTAAGCAAAGTTGAAATCTAAATTTTCAAATTTGATTTTAGTATATAGTGGTAGTGTGATACCCAAAACTGTGTCGATTTGATTAGATTAGATGGTATTAGTAGAGGTTGTGAGGGCATATGTTGAGTTTCAAATTGGGATTGTTTGTTTGTGTTTTTTTTTTTTTTTTCTTTGTAGCTTGAAGCAAAAAATATTTTGATATATTATAAATTTTAATTTGGGTACTTTTATGCTTATATTATATTATATATCCAGGTGATGATATATTGATATTCATGATTTATAGAAGCAATTAATATGGACAGAAGATTCTAAAAATTGAAAAAATTAATATGGACAGAAGCTCAAGATAAGCAAACCTTTTTTTTTTTTGAGGAAGAACATAAGCAAGCCTTATAAACATTTTTTTTTCCTTTATCTTTTTTTAATGTGAATTTAAGAGCTTATTATGGAACTAACTTGATCATTGATGTGAAAAAATCAGGAGATCCCAACTTCAAACGTTCTATTATGATGTTATGCATGATATTCATAACAACTATATGATTGAAAATATATTTCCAATCACTCATGGCTCTTTGATCAACAAAAGTGACTCAATTCAGTTTGAGGTCTAAGGTAATAAATTTAAGTAAGATATTCTTAAGGTAATGCATGGTTAAGCAAAGTTGAAATCTAAATTTTCAAATTTGATTTTAGTATGTAGTGGTAGTGTGATACCCAAAATTGTGTCGATTTGATTAGATTAGATGGTATTAGTAGAGGTTGTGAGGACATATGTTGAGTTTCAAATTGGGTAATTACTAGGTAAAGATGCGAATACAAATGATTATAAGAAATCTCAATTATCACTTGATTACTTTTTTAGAGTATAATCACAAATGTGGCCAACGCTTTTCTCGCACTAATGACAAATGATATCAAAGCAAATCTAATACAATCTAATATGCCATGTGGCTTAAGGGCACTTGCAAAAAATAAGGCTTCAAGCTATTAGAGAAATTGATTATTAATGATGATTGGCACACTTGCATCACAACTTTTTAAATTGTGAAATAGTTTAGGATTTCAGTTGGGTTAGGTTTTTATTGTTCCAATATTTTAGGGCATTCTTAGAGGTGTAGGAAAAAAGTACAGTCCACTTATACTCTTTTTTTCTTTTTCTTTTTCTTGAAAGCAATCATTATACTGAAATTAAATTTTGGGAGCCTTTGCCCCTTTGCTTAGGCCTAGAGCCACCCCTAATCAACACCTATGGATACAGTATGCTATATCAGTAAGGGGAGGTTTAAGTTGTACCTCAAGTATACGAAAAATCATTGCACAAACCTGGTATACTAACTCACATTAGTGAGCCTCATGCTTGGTCCTAATGTGGACTCATCTTTGCGTAGGAGAAAAGTGTAATAGATCTTTTTCTTTCTTCCTTTTTTTAAGAAACGTGTAATAGATCAAACGCATTGAATAATTTCACAAAGTAAACCATAGCGGGAAACTAATGGCCATTTTTTTTTTTTTTTTAAATACAAGATATAATTTTTACTCTAACTTAATCTAAGTGTATATATATGTGAAGTTCCCTTCTGAAGACGTGAATTCCGGCCCTTACGCCCCACACTCCATAAGTATTTATACTTGTATAGTGACCATCGCACCAAGAGTGCGTAGTAGTAATAGCTCAAGATTGACCATTTAAATTCGGTTACGAGAAAAAAATTATTGATTTTGCTTTATATCAAATCCTTTACTTTTTAATGCCAGGTTTGGTGAAAAGGTTAAAAAGTTAGATCCCTGATCATGTTGTTTTGTTATTTAATTGGGAAAACTACAATCAATTTTTTTATTTGGGTCGAAGGAAAACAACAATTTACTAACCCTAATGGATTTGTCTAGAATTTCTCAAGCCTTATTTTATTTATAAGATTTTGGGTTCAAATCATTAACATCTTTCGGTCATTTCAAAAATTCTAGAGTACCGACGTCAATAAAGAAAATAATAATTTGCTTCGTTGTAAATGAGAGGTATCGCTCAACTTTATAATAGAGTCAAAATTATTAGAAGGAAAATGATGGAACATAGGATGCCTCATTGACTACTTCCTATTAAAAAAAAAAGTGAATGTCTTTTTGAAATCACTGCCTCTTGTATAACAAGCCCATGTGAGCGGTCGCTCATGCCCATAAGGCACAAGCTTCTTGAAGCTTGACTTGTTCATCTTCTTTTTCCTCTTAAATGTATTGCATGCATGTGAATTGTACTAGTCAAATTATGGGTATCCTAGGAAATCATATTATGAATGTTCAGTGTATGTCCGTGACATTGTATTGGATTTTTTCACCGATGGCCAAACAACTTAAAATGTCATGAAAATTCATGAAAACTTGTTATTGCTTAGACGACAACATCTTATTCAACTTCTAACTATAAAATCTTTTGTTTATAATGCTAGAAACGTTTTTATTAGTAAAAATATAGAGGCAAATGTTAACCAGTATCATATGATGTTTGTTAAGGTTTGCCAATACGAATCTCACATTAATAAAAAAAATTGAGTAAATAGAATAAAAAACACCACACAGTTGGCAAGAAAAAAGGGGACAAAATTGCCTTCTTAAAGAGACACCATAAGGTGCCCGTTAACACAACCCAAATATATAAATCACATTTTGTGTTATAGCGTATATTATATAGGAAAATGCTAAAGATAAATACAAACTTTTTTATAAAAATTTTTACAAATTACTAATATGGTGTGTGATTATTTATAAATGAAAAAAAATAATGTTAATAGTAGACCCAAATAAAAGTAATTAGAATTGGTCACAGCAATAATTTATAAAAATGTTATAAAATCTATATATATATATGTGGGGGAAAAAGGGGTCAGGCCCAAGTTAATGGGCCGAATGCCCACGAGAGGACTGTTTCACATCCGAAAAGAGGGATGCGGAGAAGACAAGGCCCAGACTGGAGTGGAATCCTCTTGGTGAAGGATCATCGCTGTCCGAGGAGGATATCTCCAGTCCGAGGAGGACATCTCCTGTCCGAGGAAGATGTTTTGCTCTGATGTGATATCGGAGACTAATTGAGTAGGGGAAAAACCTAAATGATTGTCCGAGGACTCCACCTGATCAAGATAAGCTCAAAGCATATTCAGGAACGATAAGAAATGGGGAAATATCTGAGGGAAAGGCTGCTGCCACCATACTCAATGCATTGCAACAGCTTTTCTGGCCGCATTTATGTGGAGAAGACCTCTGAACAGTGCATCCTAACCTACCGTCACTCACACAGAGATGAAAAGAAACTTCCTGACGTGACAAGTACTTGAGCAAGTTCATGGATGGGGAGCACGTGGACGATGGAGATGAGGGTAAGAGTGACTATAAAATGGAGGGGAGCACCTGTCAATAAGGGGCAGAAGAAAAAAGGGAAAGAAAAGAGAGAAGAAAAAGAGGAGAGTGTTTAAAACTATCAATGTATACAAACTGATCAATACACAGTTGAAATGGTGAAGATCCATTGTTATTAATCCCTTGCCAATTCTAGTTCTTTGACCCACACTCTACAAATTAATTGTCTTTGGATTTACGTAAAGAATTTGAACCCTACAATATATATATATATATATATAAACAGAGACCTCATGTAAGAGTGCATGAGGTCTTGCCACGTGGCACTCTAATGTTGCATTTAACTTTTCTTTTACCTTTTTTCATTTTATTTTTTTTACTGTTACTCAATAAATCATAATAACTTATTTTCACTATTATATAAATTTAGCATTTTTACCTCATTTTATTAAGGTTTTTTTTTTTACTATTATTCAATAGATTATAGTAACTTATTGCATTTAACATTTTTTTACCTTTTTTCATTAAGTTTTTTTTACTATTACCTAATAAATCATAGTAACTTATTTTTACTATTATATAAATTTAGCATTTTTTACCTCGTTTTATTAAGTTTTTTTTTACTGTTACCCAATAGATCATAGTAACTTATTTTTACTATTATATTGATATGAGTTGTTGTTGATAATTAGACCAATTAGACCAAAAGTTATTCCCTTTAAAATTGATTACCTTTTAAAAGTAGATCAAACCTTATGAAAAACTCAGACTCAGTTCTTACCTTACATATTATGACCCAAGTTTGACTATTTTCACATGTAAATCAAAGCAAAAATTCTTACCCTCTTGCAAACTCTCTTCTTCCTCTCCCACGTATAGATGATACTTCTAGAAAATCTCATTCTCATGAAATATCTCTTCATTTTTTCCCAATTTCAATTCAATATGCTTTTGTCTATTAATAATATTCTATGCAATTTATGCAAATAAATTCTCTATCATCGACCAGTGCAACAAAAATATATATAAATCTTGAGATCCTTCAGGTTTTTGAAATAATTGACAAGTGCATATTTCTAAAATTTATAATAACCAAAAAGTCTAATAAAGGGCATATACTATCTCACAAAATGTCATTAACTTAATATTTTCTTTAAAAAAATTCAATGATAGGAATGGTAAAAAACATGATCCTATACAAGAAATACCAAAAATACATGCAAAACAATTTTCATAGGAGGATTTATCTTTAAATAATATGAAGACAATAGTAAAGATAAAATGCATTGAATGAGATCCTACAAAAAAAGTTTGTTAATTATTTCAAATTATACTCATTATTTATGTATAAAAATAATAATAGATCATATTATTTACATTAAAAAATATACATATTAATTTCAAAGTTCATTGCAAGATGTGAACTGTTAGGGTAGTGCAATAATAAGTAACATTGATATAACAATAGGTTGATATTACATTTTGTGCGTACTTTGTGAAAGGAATGTCAAATTACAAATAGGATCATTTTGGTGTGCAAAATGTAAAACAAAAATAAATCTTTCTATCCCAAAGTTAGAGACACTCACATTAACTACATACTCTCCAAATATTTATAATATATTTATCTCACTATAACTACTTTATATATACAATTGCAAACTACTTTAGATACAAGATTCAAATTGAAATTTTAATGCAACTAACAAAACAAAGTTTGTGATATTTGATCGAGATGCCGAGAAAATCCTAAATAAATCTACAAGATTGAGATTTTGCTGAAAAATAAACTAAGGTACAACTTATTTAAATTATTGTAAAAATATTGATATTGGAGAAGGAATCTTACGTAATTTGAAAAAAAAAAGGAAAAAAATGGATTTCTCTACTTCATTTGAATGAATTCAATCTAAAAGATGGTTTTGAAAATTATATAGTTGCTAAGATTTTTGATGCGCCTTCAAATGATAAAAAGGTATGGAAGAAAAAAAAACACAATTCAACATGCTATGTTAATTCTTTTTGCTGCACTATTCCAAAATTAACAAAAATAAAAAATTTACAAAAAACTGTCACACCATTGAAATTTAATATAAATGCAAATACCTATGAAAAATCTTAGTGACAAAGTCCAAACTTTGTAAGATCTAATCAAGAATCTCTCGGTGCCAATTCATTAGTAATTAACACAAATGATGCAACAAAAGGAAAAAATGATGAAAGCTCAAAAATTGAACAAATATGGATGGACTAAATTTCAAATGTTGAAGATGAAGAAACTAATAATGACAACAAACGCCACCATACTACAATAACAAAGCATTGAAGAAGAAGAAAAATCGTAATGAAACTTTTTATTTCATCATATAATAAAAATCAATAATATAGAATGAATTAATATGCTTTTATCAACTTTTATTATACAATATTACTCAAAGTTGTTTTCATTATTGTTCATTACTTGAACAAAATAATTATAATAGATATATGTGTGCAATTTATAATTGTTACTTTTTATGATAAACTCATTACTAACAAAATTTTATAATAAATATGCTATAATATATGTATAATATTTTTCAAAAACAAATTTACATAAAACATTGTAACATTATCCGTGCATCGCACGGGAAACTTACTAGGAGTTTGTAATTGTAGTACCATTTCATTTAATAACATAAACTTTCTATTTTTGGTAGAAAACGTAAAATTTCACACTCATTGCACAATCGAGGAACGTTTTAATGCAAGCAACGGTCATAAAACGGCACTACAACCAACTTGTTATCATCTTAATAATTATCTTTCTTATTCCACTCCATATTCCTATGTGATTAAGAAAAAAAAAAAAAAAAAAAAAAACAGCTCAAAATGTCTATTTTAAGACTTGTTATCATCTTAATAATTATCTTTCTTATTCCACTCCATATTCCTATGTGATTAAGAAAAAAAAAAAAAAAAAAAAAAACAGCTCAAAATGTCTATTTTAAGTCCATGAGTGAGCGTGAAGCAAGATTCCATTGAACAAGGCTAAATTCCTGTGAAAAATAGTTGAAAGAATTTTAATGAAAAAAGGGTAACAAAGTAGATGAGTGTGATTCTTTGATGATCAGGATGGGAATTTTAATTTGAGGATAAGGTGACAAAAAGTAGTATGCAATGCACCTTGTGATTTTCAACCTACACAGCTCAAAAATATGGTTCTGTATGTATGACATAAGATAAGATAACCTTCTTCTTTTTTCTTTTTCTTTTTTCTAGATTTAGAAGCTGTTTGTCAACATTCACAAGAAGAAAATGACACCAATGTAGAGTATTCCACGTACATCTTTTTCCCTTTCAGTTAAAGCTCACACCCAACCATACTGCCTTTATTCATAATATATATGCTTGCATGTTGCCTTAGCTTCACTTTTCTTTTTCTTTTCTTTTTCTTCCATTTTTTTTTTTTTTTTTTTTTTGGGCTAAGCAGATTTTATTAAAGAAACAAAACAAGAGAACAAAGGCACATGCCTACTTAAGACTCCTTCATCACCCAACAAGAAGGGGATGGAGATAGGAATAGGCCCAAATGCAGTAGAGTAATAGACCTTGGTTGTAGCTTCCATTTGATGCTAAAATGGCTATTCTTGCAGTCGTTAGGCATGAGTAATGACTGTGATAATCAAATGGTCTGTTGAAGTCATAGCAGAAAATGAGTGATGCTTACAACTTTTTCCGTAACTAGTTTCAAAATTTTTTTTTTTTTTTTCAAAGGTTTGTTCTAGTTTAGCAGAGGAAGCTCACGCTGAGGTGGTAAAATGCAAGCAGGAAACAACTTTTATCCAGTGCTGCATTGTAGATGGCTTCCATAGAGCCACATATTCATGAGAATTGAAAGCAAAAGATTGAGAATCAGATGTCTAACTAATCTAATTAGCGAGACACGACATCCACAGGGAGTAATCGGCGTGTCAAATGCATCTATTGGACTCTGGGACCAATTTTTTCAGCTCTCGGACCATTATGAAATTGGAGCAGAGTTAGTGTATAGATACAACAGATCGTAGGATTCAAGACTCTTTAAGTTCCCCACAGTTGTCAAAATTTATAACAATTGCATCAAATTTCTATATAGAATTAGTGTATCACAAAATTTGACAAAACCTGCAAATAGATAGTTATCATTGGAACCATTTTCTAAGCTGTCTAGAACCTTGCTTTTCATCATCACTTTTCTGAGATCTCTTCTGTGAGTACTTGGATCTATATTGCTCAATTAGCATGTCAAGCTTATCTTTTTCGTCTTTCCCCAATGGGGCTTTAGTCTTTTTTGACCTCCTCCTGTCCTTCAAATCTCTGTTTTTCTTCTGCTGTTCTGTTTGGTCCTGCAGCTTCCTCTTTTTCAGTTGCACAACTGTGTCCTCTGAAGATTTTGATTTGTGGGCATCACTATCTGTCATTTTTCTATTGAGTGATCTTCCACTATCATGATTCCTGCCATCTTGTTGATTTTTGGACTTCCATTTGGAGCCCTCTGGTTTTTCTTTAGATGAAAACTCTTTCGCTTTTGCACTTGCAGGATTGCCTTTTTGCTTCTTCGCAGATCGGCGTCCTTCAGTGGCAGCTCTATTGAATACATTATTTTCCTCTTTGTTAGATACTGAATCCTTCACTGATCCATCATCACCTCTGGATTTCCTTTTCTTGGAGTTCTGTTTGTCCGGATGTGCATCATCACCTTGCTGCACATTGTTTTGATCATCACGGATACCATGCTGCTGAGCATGTATCTTAGCGTTCCGTAGCTTTAGTGTCTGAATATTATTAAGAGCGAACTCCACAATTGGCCGATATTCCGGACCAAAAGTTTCTACAATTAGCCAAAGAATTAAATTAAATTAGAATAGAATAAAAATCAAAGCAGAAAAATAAACCAACACATTCAACCTCTTACAGCAGTAGATCAACCTCATAATTACAGATAGTCACACTAAAAATGAAAGAACTATTTCAGTTATAATGGACTTGCTGCCAATCTTAATATCATCATAGGAGAATACATGATAGTGATTTATTAAGAAAATATTGTTACCAGGATTATTGTTAAGAACTCTGAGGGCCACAAGTGCATGCTGATGCTCTGTAAACTCAACAAAAGCAACGCCACGAGAATGGTTTTTTGTAACAACCTTTCCTTTCTTCACATCCTTCAAGAACTTTATCTGCATGTACAATATTAATTACAAGAAAAAATATATTAGAAGTATTCACAAAGTTACATGCAAACACTAAACAACTCTAAATAGTTATAGATGTAGCCCACCTGTTTAATCACTGGGGTTTGCTTTGTAGCTCGGGAGGTAACCGCATCAATGCAAAGCTTTTTAAGTTTTTTTTCGGTCATTGACTTTGGTATATTATACATAATAAGCCTAGTCTTTGAAATATGAAAATTTGGAGATTTAAGCTTAGTCTTCTTTTCCCTCTTCAACCTGAAGTGTTCCCCAAACAAAACAAAATTTTAGAATCTATGACAAAGGAACGCAAAATTTTACGGAAACAACACAAAATTTCAACATTTGAATATGAGAAGCTTGTCAGCAGCCATCATAAATACAAAACTACAGGTAAGATATAGTTTGATTCAAGCTAATACCACTTTCTTAGGAGCCCTCAAGGGTCATCTCCAGAGATAAACTTCTTTCTTTTTTTACTTTGAGCTTTAATGTAAATAAATAAACATAAAAATGAGAGAAGATTAAAAATAAAAAAAATAAACTTCAGATAATTTCATCTCTTTTTTCTTTCTTTTTCTTTTTTTTTTTATTCTTTTTTTTTTTTTTATAAAGAAACTCAACTAGAATAAAAATGCTCGCCACAATGACCAACAAAAGCATCATCCAAACATCATCTATAAAAATACATGTTAACCATGCACGCTACCAATAAGGGAAGAATTGTTCTCATCTTGCATTTCAAATTTACATGATCCAATCCAGCAGGGAAAAAATATAACCTTACATCATGTATGAAATACTCACATTTTGCGTTTCAACAAGTCACTAGCTGAAACTCCTTCTGCAGCCGGAGTTCCCTCCTCAATATGACCTTCCTATTAAAAATTTGGGAAAAAAATATTCACCCACACAGGAGATAAATCTTCTTTCACAAATATACTACTGCAGATTTAAAAACGCAACATAAACTTGAAACTTTTGATAAAGAGCGGAAGAGAGAATTAAGTAAACTAACCTCTGCCAGGTAAAGGTTACGGGGGTCCAGAACCTCTTTGTTGGCCTTGTCCACTTCCTTATCATGAGCTGATTTTTTATCTAATGCCTTCAAAACTGTCAATTGCCTACCTTTTAAAGAAATTCCCAAACCAGATGCTACATTTGCAGCTGTAACTGCAGCAGTAGCTGCATCTATTGTTTTGAACTTGAGAAAACCAGTTCCTTTTGGGCGCCTGCCACAAGTACAAGGAGATTAAAACAGAACTGCAGTGACAGATGGGAAGTTCAGAAGCATATCTTTAAAAAAAAAACATACTTGGTAACATGATGGAGGACTGGAAAAAAGGATTGTACTTCCCCAAATCCAGAAAAACGTTGTTTCACTTCTTCGTTATTGATGTCAAAAGGAAGGTTGTTTATAAAAATTGTTCTCTGCAAATCCTCTTCTCCTTCTGTCTGTTTTAGATTTGATGCCATGCTTTTGCTGGAGTTTCCAGGCTCAGTAACACCTGATACTTTTCCAGATTCATTAAGTAAATTATTTGCTGCACCAACGGTTTCATCAGAATTTAGCTCCTCATTTCCCTTGGGAAGCATTGAATCGTCAACTGGAGAAGGAAGAGTTCCTTTAACAGAGGGTGTGATCAAGTTATTAAGAACCTTTCTTGCGATATCTGCTTCCTTGTTAAAATCAATTTCCACAGGGACGTCTTCTTTCTCTGTTATATTTAAGTCATCTGAAGCACTATCAATGTCATCAGTCTGCTGGGATTCTTTACCAATATTTTCCTCCTCCCCCTCCAAATCCTCACTGCTACTATCACCTTGCACGTCTTTTCCATCTTGTTGTCCTATGAAATCAACAGCAATTGCTTCATTAAGATGTGTAGCTATCATCCTTTAATTTAACAACCAAAGAAATAAAGGATTTAAACCAAAAAAGATCTAAATACCAAGTACAGTTTGCTTTCAAGAGTGGAGAAAGAGGACACAGATCATAGTATGAAGAGTGCATTTATTTCTTTCCCAGACTAGATCTACAATACAAGCTGACAAACATGCAGAATATGACGATCAAAAATTGCTATTTTGTACAAAAGTGAATCCCCATCCAATATACTTCTATGGAAGATAGAGAAACATCATAACAGAAAAACTTAAACATGGCTAAATAATTGCTTCCGATCTCATCTGTATAGGATTACCAACCTCCTACTAATATCACATTGGAAGCCAACCAAACGTGTAGCTACAGTCCATGCCCACACCAAACAAAATTATACTCTTAATGCTCTACTTATGCCAAAATAATAATTAATTTTTAATATTGAGATATTTACCCAAAAATAAAGAAGAACAAGGACTATAAGTAACCAAAAAAAAGAGTGTCCTCAAAAGAAAGCAGAATTTTATTTACCATCTTCTGTAGCAAGAACGGCATTAGCACCACTGTTATATAATTTCTTTGGAACAGCCCAGTCAACAGCTATGGGTCTTTTGTCAAACATTTGCCCATTGAACTTCTGAATGGCCTGAAAAAGAAGCATAAAAAACTGTAAAATATATCAATCCAGGACCCACAAGGCTTCAATCTCTTTATGAATACAAACAATACATTTTCGGCATCCTTTTTGCATGTGAATTTGACAAATGCAAAACCTTTCGACAATCTGCAAACGGAAAACATGGTATGATGAGAAAACAAATGATATTTCATCAACATATGAGGACAAATTTGGAAAATGAGAGTATTTACCCTGTATCAGGATTACATGGAATAAAAGCA
The DNA here is from genome assembly GCF_002906115.3 of Quercus suber. NCBI lineage: Eukaryota > Viridiplantae > Streptophyta > Magnoliopsida > Fagales > Fagaceae > Quercus > Quercus suber. The sequence continues at coordinate 576,778 of NW_027069809.1, forward strand.
TCCCAGACAAACCCTGCTGGTGAAAAAACATGCTTTATCTGATCCACTTTGGCCTACATTGATGTTAAGAGAATTGGTTTAGAAACCGAAAGCCCTTCCAACACAGGAAAAAAAAAAAGTGAAATGGATGATTCAATTAGATCAGACCTTGAAAGGAAGATTTCTAATAATAAGCTTCCATTTCTGAGTCTTGGAACCCTGGCCAATAAACGTACATCATCTTAGAATGAATCTTCAATAGATAAATAGATACTTAGAGTGAAACTAATGATGATAATGACAATCACGACATCATGATTAACCAACAAAGGGAAACATCAACCCCAGATTTGTCTTGTAAGATAAGTATACCTACAAGCAATACTTCCCCATTGGGTAACTCATGTTTTTATGTTTTAGATGAGAATACCCACAAATTTGAGTACAACAACCCAAACACACACCCAAAACATTTATGCCAAGTGAGCTTAACTGAAGGCACAAATGTACTAGGTCCCAAGAGAAATTCCTTCCTTCCAAAGGTAGATCAATCGAGCCTTGCTCTGAAATAAAGTCTAAGAACTTGTGAATAGCCAGAGTAAAATATTTTAGAGGCAGAGCATTTAGAAGGAAACTGACCACATTAAAATCACTTCCCACATACAATGGAATATTCCACCAGCTGCTCAAACCAGACAGCTCAACCCATAAAAACCATTTATCTCTGTCAGAATAAACTCCAGTAAACATCCATTCAAGCTAATCTACCACATTTTTTAATGGGCAAATTACAACTTACCCACCTGTTGTTGAAATTTAAGTTGTCTGCCTATAGTTTAAAATTTGACATTTTACCCACCTGAGGTTAGCTCAATTAGAGTTCTATAACCCACTTCCATTAAAAACATGGCTACATATGTAATTTTGCTCAACTTTTATGTCTCTCTCCTCCAAAAACACAAAAAACATAAAAATACAAGATCAAAAAGAATCCAGCGGAACACTTGCATCATGGGATTTCAAACCACAGGTAGGCAACTTAAATTACAGTCAAACTACAGGTGGGTAAGTTATAATTTACCCTTTTTTAATTTACAAGAAACAGAAAATCATCCCACCGCTTCCTCCACTTTGTCCACAACCCTTCTGAACCACGTTTATGCCAGGTGATTAATTGAAGGCACAAATGCACAACTTTCAAAAACCTCCATGCTTCTTTTAAGTCTCACTTCAAATAAGAGCATCTTGATTCTTAAAAGTTACACCTAAGGCCTCCCGTCAGTTAAGTTGGCTTTATAGTAACAAGATTTCAGAAGTAACTTTTGAGAAAGTGTATGTCCAGCTCCCATCTTTCTCCAACATATACCTCAATAATATACAACAAACCAGACTCATCTTACTAACTTCTATTCAAACCATGAGCCTAATAATTGAAATATAAACCAATTGAATTACTTTAATCAGTTATCACAATGAGAAACATTTCATTTGCATCATCTAAGCAGCATCAGAATTCTAGTAAGCTACTTTACCTCCCCACCCAGCTGACGTGCCCAAACAACTCCCCCTTTTATCTTTTTCTGGTGGAGCATAGCAACAGAAGCATTTGCTGATTTAACACTAGTATAAAGCACAGCTGAAGCATCCATTTTGCATCCATCTTGCACAAGACCTGGAAAAATGTCACATGTCTTAACCAATTCAACATCTAAAACCGACAAATTCAAAGTTCAATTACAAGATTTTTGTTTGCTTGGAACATTCAACTGGGGAAAAAATTGTTTGGCCTTTCAAATAAGGCCTATGTAATCAACCATGCATGTATAAAATTAATTTTATCAGAAAAGATGTAAAATAGAAATTGAATAAATTTTGGACTAAACAAAATGGGTAATGATCAGAACCAATGACAAAAATTATGTCAGTAATCTAAATAAAATAAAATGGCAAACATATATTCCAGTGATGCATATGAGGAGTGATTACTTCAAATGCAAGTGCACATGTTGTCATTGAAAGTCATCAAAGCTGGAAAATTTAACTCCATGTTCTTTCAGTAGCTAAAGAACAGATGTTATTGCTTTTTCAATGACACACCTCTGAATGATCCCAGGAAAGAATCTGTAGAAGCATGACTGCATTTTTTTAAAAATAAGTAGAAAACCAGCTGCATTTTGATTCAGTTGCAAATCAAGTTAAACCTCTTATATTCCGTACTTTGTAATTGACTTAAAGCAAAGACGTGGAAAATGCAGTCACTTGGATAAACCTTCTAGCCCTTCATAAGTTCCTTGTTGCAGCTTTTTAAAGTATTATGGGAATGCAGAACCAATAAATTACAATGAAAATTGCATAGTACATCCTACATTAGATGTATACAGTTATACAGTATATTCTAAGAAACCCAATGTGGATCCAATTATTTTAACCCATGCCTAAAAAATAAGCAAGAAAATGAATTCATTATTTCACTGAATAAATAACAAATTGGAAAAATTTCCCATACCATGTTGTTCAAGCTCTTCTTTTGGAAGAGGATAAGTTACACTAATAACACTGCCAACCTCTCTGGCTCTTCTGTGAACATCTTCCGCCATATCAGCATCAAGAAGACCACCAAATATGACAGTCCTAGCAACCCTTCAGAACACAACAAACATAGTATATTTCAAAGTAATTCAAACAAGAGAAGGGGAGAATATAGACTAGAAATGGAAGATTAAGTACTTTTGCTTTTCCGAAGAACCCTCTTTGTTTGCCAGATTACTAGAAAGTGTCCTCGCAGCCCTTCAGAACACAACATATTACAAAGTTTTTCAAACAAGAGAAGGGAAAAATATAGACTAGAAATGGAAGATTAGGTACTTTTGCTTTTCCGAAGAACCCTCTTTATTTGCCAGATTACTAGAAAGTATCCTCGCAGCCCTTCAGAACACAACAAACATAGTATATTACAAAGTTTTCCAAACAAGAGATGGGGAAAATATAGACTAGAAATGGAAGATTAAGTACCTTTTCTTTTCTGAAGAACCCTCTTTATTTGCCAGATTACTAGAAAGTGTTCCTGCTTTTCTGGCTTCCACAGGTTTCTCTGCATTTTGTTCAAAAGCTTCCCTTAGAATATAAGAAATTAAATAACAAGATGAAGATAAAATAACATAATTGAAGTGATAAAATATTATAAAATAAAATTTTGGACAGGAAATGAAAACAAGTACATAATTTATTGGTTAATAAAAATTGGTAACCTGTTTCCTCCAAGTTTGAAGCAGGCTTTTCTGCCCCAGAAGCATTATCATCCTTTTCACTTTTTGACTTGGCATTATCATCCGACTGAACCACTGAATTAAGAATTAAAGATATTGGACCAAAAGTTTAGCAATAATGTTAATTTGTTGCATCGTATTTGGAGCAAGTAAACAATATAACAAGAGCACAGTATGTTTAAAATCTGAATGTGAGGCATAAAAAAACCTTGGCCTTGCTTTGATCGACGCTGTTCAAGGGGAGCTCGATGCATAGCATGCTTGACTGCAATTTTCCGACCTCCAACAGATGAACCATTCTTCAGCTCAATAGAACGGTTCGCATCTTCAGTAACAGCACTGCAAATGAATGCAAAATGTGTGTTAAAGATAAATGCACACTCTTATTTTTTGTGGCCCTGAATCTGGAGAAATTATAAGATCCACATGGTGGACAAGTGATGTGTCCACCATTCCACTAAAAAACTGCCACTTGTTTAAAATTGTTAGCTAGAAAAATTTTTAAAACAAAAATTAATTACTGACTCAGCAATTTTAAACAAATGGAAGTTTTTTAGTGGAACGGTAGACAAGTGATGTGGTTTACCAGAGGACTCTATAATTTCTCCTGAATCTAAGCAGTTTGGTTATTTGAAGTGTGTCTTGCTGTGTTTTGAAGTTGTTTCTGGGTTGAAGATTAATATAAGTAAAACAGAGATGGTCCCAATTGGAGAAGACCCACACATTGACAGTTTAGCAGCAATTTTGGACTGCAAAGTTTCTGCATTGCCCATGAAATATTTGAGACTACCACTGGGAGCTAGATTCAAATCCAAGGCTATTTGGGATTCAAATTTAGAAAAGATGGAGAAAAGATTGGCAAGGTGGAAGAAACTTTATCTCTCTATGGGAGGGAGGATCACCCTTATTACAAGCACCCTTTCAAGCCTACCAATGTATTTCCTATCCTTATTCGCAATGCAAGCTAGTACTGCCAATTGTTTTGAAAAGCAGCAAAGACACTTTCTGTGGGAGGGATTAGGCAATGAAGTCAAACATCATTTGGTGAATTGGAAGACTGTCAGCCAATTTCAGGCTGGTGGTTTGGGTTTTCACAGCCTTGTTCAATTTAATATTGCTTTATTGGGTAAATGGCTTTGGCGTTTTGCGTTGGCAAGGGAGTCACTATGGAGTAGGGTTATAGCTATTATATATGGCTGTGACAAAGGGGATTGGGTGTCAGGTATGCCCATCAGTCCTCAGAGTGTCTTTATGGAAATATATACCAAGTGGGTGGGAATGATTCTCTCATTCCATTCGGATAGTGGCTGGGAATGGTTGTCGTACCCAGTTTTGGTTTGATGTTTGGTGTGAAGAGGCTAAGAAGCACAGACATTTCATTTGGGGTGTTTTACTCATGTTGTACCCATGTCATAATGGTGTCTTGTCTGCCTATCATGTTATAATTTTTGTAAAACTGCTTCTATTGCCGTATTGTACTTGTACCCGTAACCGTGTCTGTGTCCATGTCCTTGTCCGTGCCAGTGGAAAGGTCCCCCTTAAAGAAGCATTTTGAGGTTTGTTTCAAATTGCGTTATGCAAAAAGACTTATGTCATGGATCTTATGCTTTGGAATAATGAGGACATTGTATGGGATGTGACTTTTTCAAGGCCACTACATGATGGGGGTTGGGAAGTCTACAGGTTTTCTTTTATTTTATAGTCTCATAGTTTTGATCCTAATGTGGAAGATAAGTTGGTTTGGGTTCCTGAGAAGAGTGGCTGTTTTGCTGTTAAATCTTATCATAAAGTCCTCACTTCAGGCAGTGAGGAGTCTTTCCCTTGGAAAAATATTTGGAAGGCAGGAACCCCAACTAGGGTAGCTTATTTCACATGGACTGCAGCTAAAGTAAAGATCCTTAGTTCCTTACATTGGATAATTTGAAGAATAGAAATTTCTGTATTGTTAATTGGCACTGCTTGGGTAAGAACAGTGAGGAATCGGTGGATCACTAGCTCCTTCACTGTCACTATGCGAGTAGCTTATGATCACTTATGTTATGCCTCTTTGAGGTTTCTTGGGTGACTCCTAAACAAGTGGATGAGGCGCTGGCCTGCTGGAGAAGGGGCATTAGGCATGGTTGCGCTGCAGAAATTTGGAGGATTATACCGTTGCGCCTAATGTGGACTATAGAGGGAGAGGAATCAACATATCTTTGAGGATAAGGAACACTCCATCCAAGATTTGAAACGTTTTCTTTTGAATTCTCTGTATGATTGGATGTCAGTGTGAAGTGGTTTAACCTTTTCCCCTTTAGTTGAATTCTTGAATCTATGTTCTTTTCATTGATTTTTCAGGCCCGAAGTAGTACACTCCCTGTGTACTCATGCCTTGCATTATACTTAGTTTTTTTAATAAATTTTTTTTCTTACTGATTAAAATAAATAAATGCACAAGCATTAAAAAAAATACAAAAAAAGAGTACAAAAAAGCTAAAAAATAACCCAATAAATGTAGACAAAATGTAATCATTTAAAAAATTTATGCCAAAAAAATAATCATAATAAGTGAGACCCTTGTAAAGAACAACATCTAGTCCAGATACAAGCATATTATAAGTTTTTTTTTTGGATAGGTACAAGCATATTATAAGTTTATTGCCAATTTTTTTAAGAAAATGATAAGGGTGTGTCATAAAATGCATCAATCCCTAATTATTGAGTTCTAGAGATACCTAGTAACACAACTGGCCAAATGTAAAAAATGGGGGAGAGAGAGAGAGATGCTTAATAGGCAAAAACCTTGCAGTTAACTTACAATTGAACAAAACCAAAACCACGGTGCTCAGTTGACCCTGCAAACATTTAAACAAAACCAGAGATATAGAAATTAGCTTAGTCGGATTAAATTACTAAACCTACTACGGAATCCAAACAACATGACGCCCATATGCAAATAGACCACAAAATAAGTAGAATTAAAAGCCTATAGCACATCAATCTCCTACACACACACACACACATATGGGGTTATATTATTATTTAAGCCACAATTGGATTACATTTTCTCCTTTTAACCTCGATGTTTGCAATATTACAAGATAATCAAAGATCAAAAACTATCTCATCTATAAAAATGCTTAAATTTCAAGCTTTTTTTTTTTTTTTAATTTTAAATACATATGTAATTTTGCTCAACTTTTATGTCTCTCTCCTCCAAAAACACAAAAAACATAAAAATACAAGATCAAAAAGAATCCAGCGGAACACTTGCATCATGGGATTTCAAACCACAGGTAGGCAACTTAAATTACAGTCAAACTACAGGTGGGTAAGTTATAATTTACCCTTTTTTAATTTACAAGAAACAGAAAATCATCCCACCGCTTCCTCCACTTTGTCCACAACCCTTCTGAACCACGTTTATGCCAGGTGATTAATTGAAGGCACAAATGCACAACTTTCAAAAACCTCCATGCTTCTTTTAAGTCTCACTTCAAATAAGAGCATCTTGATTCTTAAAAGTTACACCTAAGGCCTCCCGTCAGTTAAGTTGGCTTTATAGTAACAAGATTTCAGAAGTAACTTTTGAGAAAGTGTATGTCCAGCTCCCATCTTTCTCCAACATATACCTCAATAATATACAACAAACCAGACTCATCTTACTAACTCCTATTCAAACCATGAGCCTAATAATTAAAATATAAACCAATTGAATTACTTTAATCAGTTATCACAATGAGAAACATTTCATTTGCATCATCTAAGCAGCATCAGAATTCTAGTAAGCTACTTTACCTCCCCACCCAGCTGACGTGCCCAAACAACTCCCCCTTTTATCTTTTTCTGGTGGAGCATAGCAACAGAAGCATTTGCTGATTTAACACTAGTATAAAGCACAGCTGAAGCATCCATTTTGCATCCATCTTGCACAAGACCTGGAAAAATGTCACATGTCTTAACCAATTCAACATCTAAAACCGACAAATTCAAAGTTCAATTACAAGATTTTGTTTGCTTGGAACATTCAACTGGGGAAAAAATTGTTTGGCCTTTCAAATAAGGCCTATGTAATCAACCATGCATGTATAAAATTAATTTTATCAGAAAAGATGTAAAATAGAAATTGAATAAATTTTGGACTAAACAAAATGGGTAATGATCAGAACCAATGACAAAAATTATGTCAGTAATCTAAATAAAATAAAATGGCAAACATATATTCCAGTGATGCATATGAGGAGTGATTACTTCAAATGCAAGTGCACATGTTGTCATTGAAAGTCATCAAAGCTGGAAAATTTAACTCCATGTTCTTTCAATAGCTAAAGAACAGATGTTATTGCTTTTTCAATGACACACCTCTGAATGATCCCAGGAAAGAATCTGTAGAAGCATGACTGCATTTTTAAAAAAATAAGTAGAAAACCAGCTGCATTTTGATTCAGTTGCAAATCAAGTTAAACCTCTTATATTCCGTACTTTGTAATTGACTTAAAGCAAAGACGTGGAAAATGCAGTCACTTGGATAACCCTTCTAGCCCTTCATAAGTTCCTTGTTGCAGCTTTTTAAAGTATTATGGGAATGCAGAACCAATAAATTACAATGAAAATAGCATAGTACATCCTACATTAGATGTATACAGTTATACATTATATTCTAAGAAACCCAATGTGGATCCAATTATTTTAACCCATGCCTAAAAAATAAGCAAGAAAATGAATTCATTATTTCACTGAATAAATAACAAATTGGAAAAATTTCCCATACCATGTTGTTCAAGCTCTTCTTTTGGAAGAGGATAAGTTACACTAAGAACACTGCCAACCTCTCTGGCTCTTCTGTGAACATCTTCCGCCATATCAGCATCAAGAAGACCACCAAATATGACAGTCCTAGCAACCCTTCAGAACACAACAAACATAGTATATTTCAAAGTAATTCAAACAAGAGAAGGGGAGAATATAGACTAGAAATGGAAGATTAAGTACTTTTGCTTTTCCGAAGAACCCTCTTTGTTTGCCAGATTACTAGAAAGTGTCCTCGCAGCCCTTCAGAACACAACATATTACAAAGTTTTTCAAACAAGAGAAGGGAAAAATATAGACTAGAAATGGAAGATTAGGTACTTTTGCTTTTCCGAAGAACCCTCTTTATTTGCCAGATTACTAGAAAGTATCCTCGCAGCCCTTCAGAACACAACAAACATAGTATATTACAAAGTTTTCCAAACAAGAGATGGGGAAAATATAGACTAGAAATGGAAGATTAAGTACCTTTTCTTTTCTGAAGAACCCTCTTTATTTGCCAGATTACTAGAAAGTGTTCCTGCTTTTCTGGCTTCCACGGGTTTCTCTGCATTTTGTTCAAAAGCTTCCCTTAGAATATAAGAAATTAAATAACAAGATGAAGATAAAATAACATAATTGAAGTGATAAAATATTATAAAATAAAATTTTGGACAGGAAATGAAAACAAGTACATAATTTATTGGTTAATAAAAATTGGTAACCTGTTTCCTCCAAGTTTGAAGCAGGCTTTTCTGCCCCAGAAGCATTATCATCCTTTTCACTTTTTGACTTGGCATTATCATCCGACTGAACCACTGAATTAAGAATTAAAGATATTGGACCAAAAGTTTAGCAATAATGTTAATTTGTTGCATCGTATTTGGAGCAAGTAAACAATATAACAAGAGCACAGTATGTTTAAAATCTGAATGTGAGGCATAAAAAAACCTTGGCCTTGCTTTGATCGACGCTGTTCAAGGGGAGCTCGATGCATAGCATGCTTGACTGCAATTTTCCGACCTCCAACAGATGAACCATTCTTCAGCTCAATAGAACGGTTTGCATCTTCAGTAACAGCACTGCAAATGAATGCAAAATGTGTGTTAAAGATAAATGCACACTCTTATTTTTTGTGGCCCTGAATCTGGAGAAATTATAAGATCCACATGGTGGACAAGTGATGTGTCCACCATTCCACTAAAAAACTGCCACTTGTTTAAAATTGTTAGCTAGAAAAATTTTTAAAACAAAAATTAATTACTGACTCAGCAATTTTAAACAAATGGAAGTTTTTTAGTGGAACGGTAGACAAGTGATGTGGTTTACCAGAGGACTCTATAATTTCTCCTGAATCTAAGCAGTTTGGTTATTTGAAGTGTGTCTTGCTGTGTTTTGAAGTTGTTTCTGGGTTGAAGATTAATATAAGTAAAACAGAGATGGTCCCAATTGGAGAAGACCCACACATTGACAGTTTAGCAGCAATTTTGGACTGCAAAGTTTCTGCATTGCCCATGAAATATTTGAGACTACCACTGGGAGCTAGATTCAAATCCAAGGCTATTTGGGATTCAAATTTAGAAAAGATGGAGAAAAGATTGGCAAGGTGGAAGAAACTTTATCTCTCTATGGGAGGGAGGATCACTCTTATTACAAGCACCCTTTCAAGCCTACCAATGTATTTCCTATCCTTATTCGCAATGCAAGCTAGTACTGCCAATTGTTTTGAAAAGCAGCAAAGACACTTTCTGTGGGAGGGATTAGGCAATGAAGTCAAACATCATTTGGTGAATTGGAAGACTGTCAGCCAATTTCAGGCTGGTGGTTTGGGTTTTCACAGCCTTGTTCAATTTAATATTGCTTTATTGGGTAAATGGCTTTGGCGTTTTGCGTTGGCAAGGGAGTCACTATGGAGTAGGGTTATAGCTATTATATATGGCTGTGACAAAGGGGATTGGGTGTCAGGTATGCCCATCAGTCCTCAGAGTGTCTTTATGGAAATATATACCAAGTGGGTGGGAATGATTCTCTCATTCCATTCGGATAGTGGCTGGGAATGGTTGTCGTACCCAGTTTTGGTTTGATGTTTGGTGTGAAGAGGCTAAGAAGCACAGACATTTCATTTGGGGTGTTTTACTCATGTTGTACCCATGTCATAATGGTGTCTTGTCTGCCTATCATGTTATAATTTTTGTAAAACTGCTTCTATTGCCGTATTGTACTTGTACCCGTAACCGTGTCTGTGTCCATGTCCTTGTCCGTGCCAGTGGAAAGGTCCCCCTTAAAGAAGCATTTTGAGGTTTGTTTCAAATTGCGTTATGCAAAAAGACTTATGTCATGGATCTTATGCTTTGGAATAATGAGGACATTGTATGGGATGTGACTTTTTCAAGGCCACTACATGATGGGGGTTGGGAAGTCTACAGGTTTTCTTTTATTTTATAGTCTCATAGTTTTGATCCTAATGTGGAAGATAAGTTGGTTTGGGTTCCTGAGAAGAGTGGCTGTTTTGCTGTTAAATCTTATCATAAAGTCCTCACTTCAGGCAGTGAGGAGTCTTTCCCTTGGAAAAATATTTGGAAGGCAGGAACCCCAACTAGGGTAGCTTATTTCACATGGACTGCAGCTAAAGTAAAGATCCTTAGTTCCTTACATTGGATAATTTGAAGAATAGAAATTTCTGTATTGTTAATTGGCACTGCTTGGGTAAGAACAGTGAGGAATCGGTGGATCACTAGCTCCTTCACTGTCACTATGCGAGTAGCTTATGATCACTTATGTTATGCCTCTTTGAGGTTTCTTGGGTGACTCCTAAACAAGTGGATGAGGCGCTGGCCTGCTGGAGAAGGGGCATTAGGCATGGTTGCGCTGCAGAAATTTGGAGGATTATACCGTTGCGCCTAATGTGGACTATAGAGGGAGAGGAATCAACATATCTTTGAGGATAAGGAACACTCCATCCAAGATTTGAAACGTTTTCTTTTGAATTCTCTGTATGATTGGATGTCAGTGTGAAGTGGTTTTACCTTTTCCCCTTTAGTTGAATTCTTGAATCTATATTCTTTTCATTGATTTTTCAGGCCCGAAGTAGTACACTCCCTGTGTACTCATGCCTTGCATTATACTTAGTTTTTTTAATAAAGTTTTTTTCTTACTGATTAAAATAAATAAATGCACAAGCATTAAAAAAAAATACAAAAAAAGAGTACAAAAAAGCTAAAAAATAACCCAATAAATGTAGACAAAATGTAATCATTTAAAAAATTTATGCCAAAAAAATAATCATAATAAGTGAGACCCTTGTAAAGAACAACATCTAGTCCAGATACAAGCATATTATAAGTTTTTTTTTTGGATAGGTACAAGCATATTATAAGTTTATTACCAATTTTTTTAAGAAAACGATAAGGGTGTGTCATAAAATGCATCAATCCCTAATTATTGAGTTCTAGAGATACCTAGTAACACAACTGGCCAAATGTAAAAAATGGGGGAGAGAGAGAGAGATGCTTAATAGGCAAAAAACTTGCAGTTAACTTACAATTGAACAAAACCAAAACCACGGTGCTCAGTTGACCCTGCAAACATTTAAACAAAACCAGAGATATAGAAATTAGCTTAGTCGGATTAAATTACTAAACCTACTACGGAATCCAAACAACATGACGCCCATATGCAAATAGACCACAAAATAAGTAGAATTAAAAGCCTATAGCACATCAATCTCCTACACACACACACACACACACATATGGGGTTATATTATTATTTAAGCCACAATTGGATTACATTTTCTCCTTTTAACCTCGATGTTTGCAATATTACAAGATAATCAAAGATCAAAAACTATCTCATCTATAAAAATGCTTAAATTTCAAGCTTTTTTTCTTTTTTAAATTTTAAAATTACACACAAAACACAAGTTTACTACTCGAATAGTAAATAACATCCAATTACAACGAAATTTGGCGTCTATGTTAAGAATAATGAAAACATCAACACACATTCATAAAGAGTTACACTAGACGTAACTTGATCATATATATACACATTCTAAGTACTTATATGAACTAAAAGACTTCAACAATCAGCTGCCGAAGCTTCTCTCACTAATTTATTATCGACCTATTGTTCCCGCCTCCATTACTCACATATTCTAACACATTTTTCACATTCTAACAATACAAACTAGCCAATGAATCACACACCAATGCCTAATTTCATTTTCATAGTTTTCCACATTACAAATAATCATTCAAACTTCACTTACCCTTCTGCGTAACCATGAAGCACCGCCTCACCGGCCCTACATCGCTGAAAGTCTCCTCAAGCTGAATTATCAAATAAACGAAAAAAAAATAAAATACAAAAATTTACTAACTAAGACACTGTTTGACTTTCCTAATCAGTTTCTTTAGGAAGTTGTATTTCAGATTTCATAATCCAAAACAGCTCAAAAACACAAAGATTCAGAAACTTTTTACTAATTTTTCCTTTTCCGGTTTTCATTTTGTTTTTCTCGGAAATTATTTTACCTGAGAATTCGTGAAAGAGTAGGGCAAGTTGGAGACAAAAACAGTGGAAGGTGAATGCTCGGTTTTGGCTCTATTTTCGTTTCCCTCTTTCGATTTCGCTTTCCTTCCCATCTTTCTGTGTGTGTGTTTTTGGCTGCGAATCAGAAAATTTTTCAGGGCTGAGAGAATTCACGGTGCTTGTTTTGTTTATTTGAAGGGTTTATGATGTGAAAGAATCGGTCCAGTGTGAGAACTAGGGGTTTGGGATGGGGATGGGCTTGGGCTGAGAATTTAGAATCTTTGGGCCTGACTTGGACAAAAGAGCCCTAAAATTTTGGGGGTTATATTTGGGTTTTGCTTCCCTTTGTCGTTATATTTTTTGAGTCCACTGAAGGCCCATTGGGCTTAATAAGGTTCTACAACATTTTAAATCCCCACTCATTCCTTGTTCCCTAAACTTTGAGAAGGTAGTGGGTTCAGTTAAATAAAGCCTCTAATGATTGAATAAAATTCTAGGATTCAATTCTCACCTACACTAAAAAACCAATTGGTGTCATGGTCTGATAATAAAAAACTATCATTAGTTACTAGGCTTATGGGTATACTTGAAGAATATATCTTGTCTATCTAACATATACCCTATCTAATCATCTCTCTCATAGCATAGCATGTGGAAGAGATAATGCATATACTGTGTGCATGAAATAAAAGTTACTAGACTTATGGGTATATTGGCAATAAACTTATTTATAGGAAAACTCCTCTCACTCACTCATTGTATGGCAATTAATAGAATTATTCATATGTACTTTTACTCATTTAGTCATATAACCTATTTAATAAATCATGTGATTTGTTTAACAAATACATATGAATGGTTTTATGACTCACCACATAATAGGTTAAAAGAGACTCTTTAAATCAGTTTGGAGGAAAAAAATTTCATAAAGATTAATTTCTCATGAATATGATGGAATAACGATGCTACGGAATTTAAAATTCTCTTCTCATCAAAACAATTAATGATAACTAATTTTAAATAATATGGTGCCATTGTACATTGTTAAATTCTTGAAATACTAAATCTCAAAAATAAATTAGATTCTCTTCATATGCTTTTAAAAGTAAGTGGATCCCTTTTATCATTAAGATTTGATTTTTCATTCATTGAAAGATGCACATTACCACTTCATTTTAAACCTCATTCAACTATATATAAAGAATGATTATTGGTTTTAAATAGCATGACATCATGTACAACTTTAGATGCTTGAAAAATGAGGTTCAAGTCAAGAGCCTTAGAAATCATTTGGTTAACACCTCTTAGTATTTTCCAAATGAGACTTCTTATGATCAAATCCCCCATCTCTTAACTATTGAATTATATATTTTTTTTAAATAAAAAAAGAGAGGCTTAAATAGACCAGTGGGCGATGGTAACTAATGGCATCTTTTGATGCCTCATATATATGATTTGAACTCCACCTTTTCCTTTCCTACTATCTACTTATCCATTAAAATAAAATTTTAAAAAGTGCATGGAAAATTAAACCTTCACCTTCACCTCCACCCTTCAGCAGCAAATGACGTGAATTGAATTCTTTTCCAAAAAAGGGAGCTTCCATTTTTACTTTTGAAGTTTGGTTACCTGTGGCCCAATTTCTATTGGACCTCATTATTAGACAAAAAGTGCTTTCTGAATAATTGCCAATTAATACTCATGCAACAAAATGTTGTTAAGGACCATTTCAAACTTTTGAAAATGTGCCAAAAAAGGGACCTAGCAATGTCTTAAAATCTATACAGCCTATGAGCCTATCACATGCCATTGCTTGATGGGTGTTTAAATGAGTTGGATTTAAGGGCATTGAAGGTTTGTTACAAATAGTCCTGAACAGAATGGTTTCTATATATCATGAATATTTCAATGATCAATTGATCATCTATATAGTCTGTACCCACAATCCAATTGATCATGATATAATCGGTGCAATTAATAATGACAATCTCTAGGCATCGTGTTGTCTGTACTGCTAAACATGGACCACTTCTCTTTGCAATGAATGATAAATACAACTCATTCTTTGCTGTTGAAACTAGAGGTCTAGTAAGCCAAACTAGAATCATCTTCATTATAGCTAAACACAACTTTATCTTGGTTTCACTCTTGGAATTTGAATAGTAGGCTTTTCAATGCAATATTGTTGTAGAAAATAATGAAGCAAATTTCACCATGGAAACTCTTTGAATTCATGTCCTTAGTATATGTTAAAAAAACGACTCATTCTTTAATGTTGAATCTAGAGGTCTAAGCCAAACTAGAATAAACTTCATTATAATTAAACATACTTTATCTTGGTTTCACTCTTGTAATTTGAATAATAGGCTTCTCAATGCAATATAGTTGAAGAAATAATGAAGCAAATTTCACCATGGAAACTCTTTGAATTCATGTCCTTAGTATATGTTAAAAATACAAATCATTCTTTGCTGTTGAATCTAGAGGTCTAAGCCAAACTAGAATCATCTTCATCATAGTTAAACACAACTTTATCTTGGTTTCACTATTGGAATTTGAACAGTAGGCTTCTCAATGCAATATTGTTGAAGAAATAATGAAGCAAATTTCACTATGGAGACTTTTTGAATTCATGTCCTTAGTATATGTTTAAAAAAAAAAAAAAAAAAAACTCATTCTTTGCTTTTGAATCTAGAGGTCTAAGCCAAACTAGAATCATCTTCATTATAGCTAAACACAAATTTATCTTGGTTTCACTCTTGGAATTTGAATAGTAGGCTTTTCAATGCAATATTGTTGTAGAAAATAATGAAGCAAATTTCACCATGGAAACTCTTTGAATTCATGTCCTTAGTATATGTTAAAAATACAACTCATTCTTTGCTGTTGAATCTAGAGGTCTAAGCCAAACTAGAATCATCTTCATCATAGTTAAACACAACTTTATCTTGGTTTCACTATTGGAATTTGAATAGTAGGCTTCTCAATGCAATATTGTTGAAGAAATAATGAAGCAAATTTCACTATGGAGACTTTTTGAATTCATGTCCTTAGTATATGTTAAAAAAAAAACTCATTCTTTGCTGTTGAATCTAGAGGTCTAAGCCAAACTAGAATCAACTTCATTATAGTTAAACACACTTTATCTTGGTTTCACTCTTGGAATTTGAATAGTAGGCTTCTCAATGCAATATATAGTTGAAGAAATAATGAAGCAAATTTCACTATAGAGACTCATTGAATTCATGTGCTTGTATATGTTAAAAAAAAACTGATTAGATGACAAATTTCACTTTATTTTCAATCAGCTTAAGCTTTGTTGAATGGACAAAAGGTAGGCCAGTCAAACAAAAATAACCTGGCCAGTAAGTAGTACAACTTTGTTAAGAGAAATTGAATAAAAAATAACCTGATCAATAAGTAGTACAACTTTGTTAAGAGAAATTGAATAACTTTCAGTTTAGTATAAGAGATTTTATTTTTCTGAGCTACTAACTGCTTAATTTAAAGAATTTATCCCAACCCCACAAAATATATTTAGGTACATGATGTGACAAGTTCCTAACTGAATCTATCCAATTACTTATAAAAAAAGACAGACGTGATTGACTATTCCAATGAACTAAGTCTAAGTCACCAATATTGAAAATTCATCTCCCACAGTAATGAGATAAGAATTTAAACAATCAAATGAAACTAGTGGAAAAACAAAAGAGGAAGAAACCATGAGTGACATTAAGCATCAAAGGCTGCAAACTAATGGAATTTGGATGCACATAGCAGAGAAAGGTCAAGGCCCTCTTGTTCTACTTATTCATGGCTTTCCTGAGCTGTGGTCTTCATGGACTTACCAGATAAACCACTTGGCTGAACATGGTTACCATGTGGTTGCACCAGACATGAGAGGCTATGGTGACTCAGATTGTCCCCTGGACCCAGCCTCATACACAGCTTTCCATCTTGTTGGGGACTTAATTGGCCTTTTGGACCAGCTTGGAGAAGAAAAGGTACTTTCCCTAACATTGCCAAAATGTCCTTGGCATTTTGATGCACATATTGAATTCAATACAGAAAATTGTACAAATTTTGGTAGTTTTTTTTTTTTTTCCGAAGTGTAAATAATGTTATTTAACTCGAAACTATATCCTACAAAAAGGGGGATAGATGTCACAGGGCCATAAGTCCAATGCCTAATCAAACAAGAATTCTCTCTATTTCAAGTGAAATGAAGTAAATTTTGATATAGTTGGAAGGGTATCATGAAACGAATTAATTGTGTGTGGCCAAGTTTTGTTTGGCCATAATAACTTTATTTCCTAACTCCTGCCTACCTTGGCTAAAAACCTAAAACAACGCTCTACCAAAACAAAGAGTTGGAATAGTTAAAAACATAAATTGTCCCCCATTTTGTGTTGAGAACATGAAAGCTATTTACATTTTGCATACATACATTCTTTACTATTTTATTTTTACATACATTCAATTTCTTCACTGGTGTTAGAAATATTTACATTTTGCATTTAAAAATTGTGTTCTTGAACAGGCATTTGTAGTGGGGCATGACTGGGGTGCAACAATTGCATGGTACCTTTGCCTCTTCAGACCAGATAGAGTCAAAGCACTTGTTAACTTAGGGATCCCATACCAGCCACGCTCAATCAAATTTAAACCTACTGAGTTCTTCTCCAAAATATTTGGAGAAGGATTCTATGTTTCTCAATTTCAGGTAAAAAATGCCAAGAACTGTTTTTCATTATGTACGGAA
Organism: Quercus suber; assembly: GCF_002906115.3. Taxonomy (NCBI): domain Eukaryota; kingdom Viridiplantae; phylum Streptophyta; class Magnoliopsida; order Fagales; family Fagaceae; genus Quercus; species Quercus suber. Next base: position 594,088 of record NW_027069809.1, read on the forward strand.
AAAAAATCAATTCTATTAGCGATGTTAGAATAATAGTTACGTGATTAAATCACTTTTTTTTATCAGTTTAAGCTTTTGGAGCGAGCGGTGCAATATAAAGTATAATGTAAAATTGTTGGCTTTTACAATATTGCAGGAGCTAGGAAGAGCAGAAAAATCATTTTCTACATATGACTGTTTAACTGTGTTGAAGAAATTTTTATTGGTCAATGGTCCAGAACTTCTAGTGGCTCCTCCTGGTGTTGAGATCATAGATTTTCTTGAAACCCCATCTTCTTTGCCTCCATGGATTACTGAGGAAGAGCTTCAACTTTGTGCTAACAAGTTCCAAAAATCAGGTTTCACTGGGGCCTTAAACTACTACCGCGCCATGGACTTGTAAGTTCATATTCAATCCTAGGTTCAAATCACATAACAACAACAATAACCAAGTCTTAGTACTAAAATTTTGGAATCGGTTATGAATTCTCAACTGATTAATCATGGTGGGTCATATGTATTCTTTTTTATCATTCTATTCTATCTGAATTCATTCGTTAACAAAATAAAAATACACCATTGTATATCAATCTTATGGGCCATAAATGTATGTAGGAACTGGGAGCTTCTTGGACCATGGCAGAGAGCCAAAATCACAGTTCCAACAAAATTTATAGTTGGGGACAAGGATGTGGGATTTCATTCATTTGGGACCAAGGATTATGTAGAGGGAGAGGAATTTAAAACCCTTGTGCCTAACCTTAAAGTGGTCATCATTGATGGGCACCATTATATCCAGCAGGAGAAAGCTGAACAAGTTACTAATGAAATCCTATCCTTTTTCAATGAAAAGTCTCTTGCTTAATCAATAATTTATTTGTATGTCACAAACTGAGGAAAATCTTAAGTAAAACATAGTGATACTATTTTTTGTTAAGGTTGGGACTTGGTGAATGTGTTGACATGTACTGTGTTTTGTTCCTATATTATATGTGCTAATGACTCCATTTTTAACGGTAAAGGCCTGCAATTTTTTGTGACTAATGGCTAGCTCTATGCACAAAAATTGTGTTGTGATAATTACTCATTGGAGGTTGGCAAATTACAGTGAAGTATGTAACTATATACTAATAGATGTGCTTACCACCTAGCTGCTATGAGTGTCCAAATTTGATATCTTTTCTGTATTTTCCAGCATTGTCTGGAATCTAGGTATTATGATTATTTATAAGACATCCAACAAATCTCTACTTTTATAATTGTATATAATACGTACTTTTAAAATAAAATAAATTCCTTTGAAAAAAGTGTTATGGTGATTTGAACAAAAATATTCACTGAGGCTATAAAAAGCCCATACTGATATTTAATATTTCTGGATTTTGGGCCCATGTGTACGTGGATTGAATTTTCATGGCACAAAAGAAGCCAACAGTTGGCTTTGAAAATTGGTGATTGGTTAATGAATACACCATGAATATGATAAATTATGCATGAGAAGCCAAAAAGAGAAATATCATTAAATTGAAAGGATATGCCAAGAGCTAAACCTAAATGTTTTTTTTTTTTTTTTGAGAAAGCCAAGAGCTAAATGTAGTTGCTAATTAGTGATTTCCATGATTTCTTATAGAATTCATCTTTCATACACCACCAGTGAGTGTGAGTGAAAAATTAACCGAATAAATACCTATTATACTATTGTAGGAGAGAGTAAAATTGGCATATTGCCCACAATTTACATGCTAAATAACCATGAAAGTTTATTACACCAGTGATGGCCATCATTTCTTAAAGAGTTCATATTTACTGCACCAGTAATGGAAATGGGTTTTAATTTATTTGGCCTATTTTAATTTCGTGTTCAGTCTCATACATTTCTTTCTTTAATATATGAATTCAAGGTTGGCCATCAATGATCAATAATATATGTGAATACTTGCATTATAAATGAGTAACTAAATAACCATGAAAGTGTAAGTGGCCTTCAATGCGTCTCAGCAGACCAGTTTTCTTCCCCTTACTTGTTTTCTTGGAAAATTATATGAAACTATTTAATGAGACATTTCCAAATTATCACATTATTAATAAATTGATAGGATTTCATTTGACTCAATGGTCTCATTTTTTTTCCCAAAAAGTAATTTTTGCACCAAGCAAAGGTATAGCATCCGCAGCCGGTTTCTATATCCCATCCTATTTTACCATCTCAAAAAGCAATTTTATCAATTATACAATACAATTTTCCAATTCTCCAACATCCCAAATTTTATTTCTCAATTCTACTCATTAAAATAATATTTCTACCGCAATAAAATATTAATATCTCACAATTATCACTGTACAATACAACACATTATTTATTCATTTTTTATTCTTTTTCTCTTTCTTTCTGTTCAAGAACCACCATCATCGCCACCACCGCTGCACACCACCACCACCACCGGCAACTAATAATCTACCATCAACACTCAAAAAAAAAAAATCCAGAGAAAAGACCAGAACACTGCCCTCCGTCCATCAAAACCACCACCACCACCCTCTCCGCCCATCAACACCACACAAAAAAAAAAAAAATCCAGAGAAAAGACCAGAACACTGCCCTCCGACCATCAACACCACCACCACCACCCTCCCTCTGCCCATCAACACCACACAAAAAAAAAAAAAAAAAACACAGCAACCCACGGTCAAAAACCAGGCCCACCACTGCCGAAGCTCGAAGGAAGCGGATTCATCGCTGGGAAGCTTGAAGGAAGTTGATTTGTTGACCCACCACCGATCTAGAGAGTTGCCGGAGAAGGAAGAACACGGAGACCCACCACCGATCTAGAAACCACCGCCGATCTCGAGACCCACCACTATCTAGATTTGGTACAACGCCGATCCTCTCCGATCATGGTACAACGCCGATCCTCTTCGATCGTGGTAGACGATCCTCTCCGATCGTGGTAGACGATCCAGCGCCGATCCTCTCCGATCATGGTAGACGATCCAACGCCGATCTAGAGAGTTGCCGAAGAGTGAAGACGTTGAGAAGAATCATAGAGCAAGAAGAAGAGAGAGCAGAAATAAAGAGAGAATTTCCCGGTTAAAATGAGAGAGGAGAGAGAAATGAGTGCATTAAATTTTTTTTTTTTTATTTTTTTATAACATTGAGCTACAGTACCATCTTACATTTGAGATGGTACTGTAGCAAAATCTCAAAAAAAAAAATTGACATATGACATATGCCCTCCCAGTTGCTGAGCAGTTTTGGGGCTTAAATGCCAAATATTCTTAAGATTTGGCATTTACAAGCCCCACTGCTGATGCTCTAAAATCTACCTTGAAAGTTTCATGACACCAATCTATTTTGAAGTTTGAACATCTTTTCAAGTTTAAAACATAATGCCAATAGTCTTATAACTAAATTGATATCTCTCTATGCACAAAATTCTTAAGAGAGGGAAAAAAGTTCAAGTTACGGAATTAGCAGCATATTATAAATATTTAAAAAATAAGTTTAAAATGTACCAGCAGAACTTAAATACACTTCTTTAAATATTGTAATTAAAATTTCTAATTAAACTCAAATATGTAATTATATAGATTAATAAACAATACAATTTTTTTATTATTATAATTTGATAGGTAGGAGATAAATGAGATTTGAATCATAAAATAAAAGTGCCAAAAATTATAGTACAACCAAAAAAACTATGATAATCTGATTGGTCTCTTTGTAGTCATGGCATGTCAAGAAGATTTTTGAATCACTTCTTGATGAGAAACCAAAATCACTTCATGATGGGGATACAGAGCAAACAAGATCCCCAGTACTGCCAAATAAACAAGAAACCCACAAGCATGGGCTTTGTTTTCTTTTCTAAGTTCTGATGAGAAACCAAAAATCTGCAGAAAGTGGCAGTGCCCAAAAGTGAAGGTTAGGTTAAAACCAAAAACCAAGGGGATTTTTTCCAGTTTCGCTCTCTGATTTGCCAACTCCATCACCACGATTTCTCCTTTTTCAAGTTCCGGAGCTCAGCCGAAACCAAAGCAGACCCGAATTGGTAGCTGCCTGAGTCAGTCATTGTGAACACCAAACTAGCTTTGCTTCTTCTTCTTCTCGAGGAAATGGGTAAATCAACATCCTCTCTTGTTTTTATATACAGTCATTTGATTATTAAAGGAAGCCTTCCATTTCATGCTTTTACTTATTCTACTAATAATATTAGCAGTAGAAGAGAAAATGCAAAAATCCCTAATCAGAATCCGAATCAGTTGTTGAAATCCGTGAGAGATCACTGCAAATGTGGAACCTTTATGAATCTTGATCATGCCTTAAGCCTGTTTGATAAAATGCTTCACATGCACCCTTTGCCTTCCATTGTCGATTTTAATCGCATGTTTGGTTCCATTGCAAGAATGAAGCATTACCCCGTAGTCATTACTCTAATTAGAGATATGGGATCCTTTGGAATTACTCCCGATGTTTGTACTCTCAATGTTTTGATTAATTGCTACTGCCATTTGAACCGGGTCAGTTTTGGGTTCTCTGTCTTAGCAACAATTTTGAAACTTGGTTATCAGCCTACCCAATCTACTCTAAACACTCTTCTTAAAGGTCTCTGTCTTCAAGGTAATGTATCTGGAGCTGTGAGGTTGGTAGAAGAAATGGAGAACAAAGGGTATCAACCTGATGTGATTACTGTTGGGACAATAGTAAACTGTCTGTGTAAGATTGGGGAGACTAGTGCAGCTATTAGGTTGCTAAGGACCGTAGAAAAAGGGAATTTTGAACCTAATGTGGTGCTCTATAACACAATCATTGACGGTTTATGTAAGGACAAATTGGTAACTGAGGCTTTGAACCTTTTATCTGAAATGATCAATGAAGGCATTCAGCCAACCGTTGTCACTTACAGTTGCTTAATTCAAGGACTATGCAATTTTGGCCGGTGGAGGGAGGCTGCTACTTTGTTGAATGAGATGACCGTTGTCACTTACAGTTGCTTAATTCAAGGACCATGCAATTTTGGCCGGTGGAGGGAGGCTGCTACTTTGTTGAATGAGATGACGCAAAGGAAGATCATTCCAGATATGTACACCTTTAGCATTTTGGTGGACACACTTTGCAAGGAAGGGATGTTGACAGAGGCGAAAGAAATTTTTACTGAAATGATTCTAAGAGGCATTGAGCCTAACTCCGTCACTTATAACTCTTTGATTGATGGTTACTGTTTGCAAAACAAAATGGATGATGCTATCAAAGGATGATGCTATCAAAGGATTTAATACGATGGTTGAGAGGGGTTGTTCACTTGATGTGATTAGCTATAACATATTGATAAATGGATATTGCAAAGGTAAAAAAATTGACGAGGCAATGCGTCTCTTTCATGAAATGTCCAACAAAGGAATGATTCCTAATGTTGTGACTTACAACACTCTTATAGGTGGCTTTTGCCAAGTAAAGAGACCCCAAGCTGCACTTGAGCTATTCCATAACATGCAAGCTTTTGGCCAACATCAAAATCCCAAGACCTATGCCAACTTGTTAGATGGCCTTCTTAAGAATAAACAAATAGCTGAGGCAATGGCATTGTTTCAAGTGATACAAGACAAAAGGCTGAAGCATAATACTTTGATTTATTACAACATCTTGATTGATGGTTTTTGTAATGTCAGGAAGCTTACAACTGCAAGAGAACTCTCCCTACCAAAGGATTGCAACCTGATGTTCCAACTTACAATATTATGATAAGGGGCTATGCCAAGAGGGACTAATAGATGAAGCATGTGAGTTGCTTGAGAAAATGGATGGGAATGGTTGCTCTCCCAACGATCACACATATAACAAAATTATCCAAGGGTTACTGCAACATAATGAGACATCAAAGGCGACGAAATATCTCCAAATAATGGTTGACAAGGGATTTTCAGCAGATGCAACCACTGCAAGCATAGTAGTTGACATGCTGTCATCTAATCAAGTGGATAAGAACACTCAAGAATTTCTTCATGCCTCCCTCCCTCCCAATAGATAAAGCCATCTCTATAATGGAGTTAGTTTATTGTTTTACTTTGTACTGTAATCATATTGACATATTGATAATGATTAAGGACCGACTGGGTATATTTGTTTCAAGTTTTTCTTTTATATGGTGATATTTCTTTTCTTGTATTGGTGCTAGGTTGTTTTTTTCTAAACCAATTTTTTTTTTCTTTTTATCTTGCCTTGAAAATATGTTGAGCACTAGTGTTGTTAATTTTGGGATAATTATCTTGAGCTTCAGTTGATGCAACATAGCAAACATGGAATTAATTTTATTTATTTATGAAATGACAGAATAGTTTGTTTACAGTTGGTGATGCTCATGTGGAAATTTGGGTGTTTGTGATAGGTCAACTGAATATCAATCAAAGACCATTGATACTAGTAGATTTTCCTTACTTAGTAGTTAATATTAGAGATTATCTTCTTTCTACCTCAACTAATATTCTGATCTTTGATGGATTTGGCATACCTGCAATCCCCTTGTTACTATTACTAGCCTCATATGCAGAGCTTTCCTTTTCTCCTAAATTTGTAAAAAATAGTTAGGTTATACATTCAACCTATATCATTCTTTGTTAAACATAGATGATTTCTACCCTCTCTTGCCCCCAATTCCTCATTGGTGAATAATACCCTTCAAACTTACGTGTTGTAACAGTGTAGTGCTTGTTGTCTACATTTAAAGGATCCTGTTTTTGATGTAAATCTAAATTCTCATTCATCAATCTCTGTTGCTGTTATATTTTTTTTCTAGAAAGAGTGGCCGGCTGATTTTGCAGTTTTGAACAGTTGCTATTTGTGGATTTTGGATTCTTTCATTGTCAAGTAATTTTGCTGTTAGTTGTGTTTTAGATTTCGGAGTTTGCTATTCTTTATCTAAATACTGTCGGAAGGCTTCAGGGAATAAGACAATAAGTCCTCAAATTTTTTTGTGATGATGCAGACAGAGAATATAACTTGAAACTTGGAAATTCCTTTAACATTCTTTCAGTAAGGCACTTCACATATTGCCTTTTGTTTTTAGTTGTTATGCTTGGACTTCTAAAATAGTAATCATTCAATGTTTTCTTATTCTTTTTCCTACTTGATCAATAGCATGAAACATCAAGATTTGATATCCTTGGAAGCTTTCATTCACCTCCTTATTCATTTATAAGTGATTACATGATGTGAAACTTGCATTCTTGACTCTAGGGAAATGAAGCAGGGTTTCTGATTATTGTGAGAAAAAAGAAAGGCTCCTTGAAGATTGTTTGGGTAGGCCCTATTCCAAACACTTACCAAGTATGTGGTCTCTGTTTTAAATTATTACTCTGTTGTAATTGGGTTACAGATGTATTTGTGATTTGTGAAGGTTGTTTGGGTATTAGGGTTTTACAAATGAGAATGGTAACACTTCGAACAGAGGTTGGTTTTTCTTTTAAATGCATTATTGGTTCTGGCTACTAGATTAATTTCAATTTTAATTAATAAATGGTTTGATTGTGGTGATAGAGGCCACTTATTAGTTATTGAAACAGACCATGGTTCAAAAATTCGAAAATGATAATTGAAACAGATATGGGGTAATACTCTAGTAAATTCCAAAATGATCTCCAAGCTAGTTCAACTTGTGTCTCAACTGAAGGGGTTTTTCACTACTTTATATGTCATCTTGTGAAAACAAACACGCCAAATAGAGTTTTTGTTATGGAAATAAAATTAGAGTGGAATGATGAAGATATTAGTTTGGGTTCCTTATATATAGCATAGTTTTATGATTTTTATTTTTTATTTTTTATAAGAGCATAGTTTTATGATTATTCTTACCTTGTTGTGTCAAAGCTTATTTCATAGTATATTCTCATGGGAAAGCCAAAGCATGCCATATTCCAAACTAGTCTAGTGCCTTATGGTTTGGCTTGGAGACTATAATCAGAACTGTTGTAGATCTTGATTCTCTTCGTTATCCGTCAAACTAAGCTCTTCACAATCCGTAATTACCAGGTTCATTAGGGCAGTTGGGTGTTTGATACTACCTTCTCTGACAAGCAGGTATGCTTTATTGTAACACCCAAAAACCTGAGGCTGATTATGTCCCTTATACCTTTGGGTAACCGTTCAAGAAAGATTGCTGCAACCTCTAAGCTGTAAAGTTTGCAAACTGTGCAGCATGCAAATAGAATCTGGAAGTTGCTTGATTTTGCGATTTTCGTATAGGTCGAGATATCTCAAATGTTTCAAAGTTCCAATAGAATTTGGCAACACCTCAAAGGATGAATTTCTTAAATCAAGCATCCGCAAGTACTTAAATCTTTAGATGCATGCTTCAAGTAAGGACGTGGGTTTCTCTGTTTTGAACTTTGCTCAACTTCTCTTATTGTGTTGTAATTTCTTGCCCATTCTCCAAAATTGACAGATCACAAACTTCTACAGCAAGGGTAGACTTCTCGGTCACTACCGAACACTCACCTTTGGCAATCGAGAGTGCAAGCTCATGGACAAGATCATGCATTTTAAAGATATAATGCGAGATATCTTTTTGTTCAACATCTTGAAAGAACGATCTCGACAACAACTCTTGATACACAAGTCACCAACATCTTCCAACTCTTGACTTTCATTGGCAGGGAATTGAAGAATTCCATGTGCCAACCAAAATCGAATCAACAAATCATTATCGAATTGAAAATCCTTTGGGAAAACAAAACAATATGCAAAACATTGCTTCAAGTGAAATGGAAATTGGTTGTAACTAAGCTTCAACGCGGGTAAGATGTCACCTTCCTTTTGTTTTAAATGCCATATCTTGTTATCTCTAATAGATATCCAGTCATGTTCATCAACTTTTGAATAAAGTAGGTCAGCTAAAGTACTCACTGCCAATGGAACTCCTTTACATTTTTTTGACAAATTCTCTTCCAATTTAAGAGATTTGGATATTGATTTTCTTATCTTACCTTAAATGCCAATTTCACAAACAAAGACATAGAGTCCTCTTTGGGTAGACCTTTTAGATTGTATGTATTAGTACTAGTGGTGTCCATAATAGTAGCAACAGAGCTATTCCTTGTTGTCACTGAGAATTTACTTCCTTTACAACCACCAAGCAACAAATACATTAACTGTGCTTCACTACAAAGCTACCCATCTTCTGTTTGGCAGAGACAGCATAATACCTTAATTTTCCAATCTTACTATGTGTACACCTAGTGCCTTGTAATAAATAGCATCTGCGTTCTCTACTTATCAAAAAATAAAAATAAATAACATATGTGTTCTCTGTTTGCAGAGATGATCCTGAACTTGACAAAATGCTGAGGTAGAGAATAAGAGATGGTGATCCCATGGAACATTTGGTGAAGGCAAGTAATTGACTTGCTTATTTTTATTCGTTGAAATCAAAGAATTTAATACTAATTTGACATATCTCTTTGACATAGTGCAGAAAAAGCGCCCTGAACTAGTTCTCCCAAACCTAGGGGATAATCAGAAAATGAAGGAATCAAGGTTTGTTGTTCCTCAGGACATTCCTGATCACAGCTGGTTAAAATGAAGATTAGATGCTGCTCCAAATAGATATGGTATAAAACCAGGAAGACATTGGGATGGAGTTGACCGTAGTACTGGTTAGTTCATTTCCATCATCCTTTAGTTAGATGTTTCTTTATTTTTCTCAATAAGCTATGGATCTTGCCTTAGCATCTTCCTGTGTGCCATGATGTGGCGATTCCAATCATTTGATAATTTCCCATTATAGTGAACTTGTGTGTGTGAGAGAGAGAGAGAGAGAGAGAGAGAGAGATCATTGACCACAGGAAGATACTTATGTACTAACGAAGCAAAAAAATTATTTTGAAAAGTGTGTTTAGCAATCAGAAGTGATTAATTTTTGTTGTTTTACCTCTTGTAAGATTTGAGAAAGGATTGTTCAAAAGGATGAATTAGAAACGAGCTACAGAAACAGAAGCATATCTTTGGTCTGTCTCCAATATGTGACTTGAAGTGTATGGATTAAGAAGATGCAATATGCTTTTTATGTGTTTCTGGAAAAGACACCAAGGATTCTCGGCGCCAACTGAAAATATGTTCCATAAATTAATTGGTGGCGGTAGTGTGCAGTTGAGCTTCCTTTACTGCTCAATAGCAGCAGCTGTTTCCTTTGCAATTGAAATTCTGTACTCATGGTGCTTGGTTGTAGAATTCCAACTCTGCAGAGATGCTGTAACAATCCAGGTAATTTTTGTTGCTTGGCTGCGGATTAAACCGCATTTTTATAGCATGTAGCCATAACGGTTTTATGCTTTGTGTGTTGGGATATCTCTTGTTACGATGTTGTAAAGAAACATAGTCCTGGCATGTGACCATAATGATCTTTTAGAATGTCAGATGGCCTTATTGAAAGATCTGAAAACCTTTTTTTTGGCTAAAAGGTCTTTAAAGTAACTGAATTTTTTTTAATAGCTTTTTTATATTTTTCACGAAAGTGGTATTAAAATTTTCCTTAAATGGTTCATTAATAAATGTCCTAAGGACACATGTTAAATTTAATTAGATTCTCAATTTTGCGTCATGTGTCTCATTTCATTTTTAATTTTGTGTCAAATGAATTATTGAGTGTAAAAATCGAAGAGTCCAAATCCAATTGGATTCTAAATTTGATTTCAATTGGATTTTACTTTTCCAGCATGTGTCCATCTAAATTTTTTAATTTCATAGCAAGTGAATTATTGGTTGCAAAAATTGAAAAGTCTAAAACTAATTAAATTCTAAATCATATACTCCCTCTGTTCCAATTTATTTGTCCTATTTGAAAAGTCAAACTTTTTATGAGAACATCATTTATTGTTTTGTTTGCCTTATAAAAATTTATAAGTTTACAAAACTATCCTTAAATAAATTTATTAGCTCTTTTATAAAAGAGTTATTTTTAATGAGGCAACTAAAAATGTGTCCCAATTAGATAGATTTTTTTAAATATTTGTTAGTTTTCTTTTCAAATAGTTTTGAAAATAAAGTGAGGGTATAAGAGGAATATTAGTAAATTAATGACTCTTATTTTTAGAAATAGGATAATATTTTAGACATCCCAAAATGGAATAGAAGACAAACAAATTAGGACAGAAGGAGTATATATTACACACACACACAAATATATATATTGCATATTTGAACATCTTCTAAAAAACATGTATATTTTGAACTGTATAATTGTAACCGTTTTTAATTATATTCGTGCATATGCACGGGGCTACATACTAGTATATAATAATAGGTGAAACTGAAAGAAACTCAAATTATAATTCCAAATTAGAGTTCCAATTTTGCGCCATGTGTCCTAAATTATTTATTCTCAAAGAGTTTTATTTCTTAATTTTAGAATCAAATGTCGGACCACATTATAAGTATTCATCTAAGTGAGTTATTAAATGTTTGTTTGGAATTCGCTTATTTTGTAGAAATTGAAAACATTTTGCTGAAAGTATTATAAATAGAGGTAAAAGTTAACTGAAAGAGTACAGTGAAATTCATTAATAATACCAAAAAATGCAATGGAACCCACAAATAGTAGCAAAAATAAGCTGAATAGTAAAATAAACTGGCAAAAATAATCTTTGCCAAACGAACACTAAGTACAAAAACCAAATAGTTTAGAATAAATGAATCGTAAAAAAAATAAAAAATAAAAAAAAAGGTGCTTCACAATAATATATATAAAAAAAAAAAGTACAATTTACATTTTATACCTAATAATATTTTTACAAAAAATTTTAAAGAGTTGACAAAATATAAAAATGACTATCAATAGTATTTCAATTATATTATGTATCTTATTGCATATCTTTAAGTGTATCTATGCATATGCATAGGATTATAAGCTAGTTGTATATAATACGTACTTTTAAAATAAAATAAATTTTTTTTTAAGTGTTATGGTGATTTGAACAAAAAATTCACTGAGGCTATAAAAAGTCCATACTGGTATTTAAGTATATCCATACATATACGTAAGGTTATAAACTAGTTGTATATAGAACGTACTTTTAAAATAAAATAATTTTTTTTTTAAAAGTGTTATGGTGATTTGAACAAAAATATTCACTGAGGCTATAAAAAGCCCATGCTGGTATTTAATATTTCTGGATTTTGGGCCCATGTGTACAGTGTACGTGGATTGAATTTTCATGGCCCAAAAGAAGCCAATAGTCGGCTTTGGAAATTTGTGATTGATCAATGAATACACCATGAATATGATAAATTATGCGTGAGAAGCCAAAAGGAGAATATATATCATTAAATTGAAAGGATATGCCAAGAGCTAAATGTTTTTCTTTTGAGAAAGCCAAGAGCTAAATGTAGTTGCTAATGAGGTTCAAGTCAAGAGCCTTAGAATTTAATTGGTTGTCACCTCTTAGTATTTTTCAACTGAGACATCTTATAATCAAATCCCCTATCTCTTAACCATTGAATTATAATTTTTTTTTAAACGCTTGAATAAACCAATGATAACTAATGGCATCATTTGGTGTCTCATATATGTGATATGAACTCCACCTTTTCCTTTCCTATTATCTACTGTATTAAAATAAAATTTAAAAAAAGTGCTTAAATAATTAAACCTTCACCTTCACCTCCACCCTTTAGCAGCAAATGAAGTGAATTGAATTCTTTTACAAAAAAGGGAGCCTCCATTTATACTTTTGAAGTTTGGTTACCTGTGCCCAAATTACTATTGGACCTCATTATTAGACAAAAAGTGCTTTCCGAATAATTGTCAATTAATACTCATGCAACAAAATGTTGTTAAGGACCATTTCTCAAACATTTGAAAATGTGCCAAAAAAGGGACCTAGCAAAAATGTCTTAAAATCTATATAGCCTATGAGCCTATCACATGCCATTGATTGATGGGTGTTTAAATGATTTGGATTTAAGGGCATTGAAGGTTTGTTACCAATAGTCCTGAACAGAATGGTTTCTATATACCATGAATGAATTCATGATCATCTAAACAGTCTGTATCAACTATCCAACTGATCATGATATAATCGGTGCAATTAATAATGACAATCTCTAGGCATCGTGTTGTCTGTACTGCTAAACATGGACCACTTCTCTTTGCAATGAATGATAAATACAACTCATTCTTTGCTGTTGAAACTAGAGGTCTAGTAAGCCAAACTAGAATCATCTTCATTATAGCTAAACACAACTTTATCTTGGTTTCACTATTGGAATCTCAGAATTTGAATAGTAGGCTTTTCAATGCAATATTGTTGAAGAAAATAATGAAGCAAATTTCACCGTGGAAACTCTTCGAATTCATGTCCTTAGTATAGGTTAAAAATACAACTCATTCTTTGCTGTTGAATCTAGAGGTCTAAGCCAAACTAGAATCAACTTCATTATTGTTAAACTGAACTTTATCTTGGTTTCACTTTTGAAATTTGAATAGTAGGCTTTTCAATGCAATATTGTTGAAGAAAATAACGAAGCAAATTTCACCATGGAAACTCTTTCAATTCATGTCCTTAGTATATGTTAAAAAAACAACTCATTCTTTAATGTTGAATCTAAAGGTCTAAGCCAAACTAGAATAAACTTCATTATAGTTAAACATACTTTATCTTGGTTTCACTCTTGGAATTTGAATAATAGGCTTCTCAATGCAATATATAGTTGAAGAAATAATGAAGCAAATTTCACCATGGAAACTCTTTGAATTCATGTCCTTAGTATATGTTAAAAATACAACTCATTCTTTGCTTTTGAATCTAGAGGTCTAAGCCAAACTAGAATCATCTTCATCATAGTTAAACACAACTTTATCTTGGTTTCACTATTGGAATTTGAATAGTAGGCTTCTCAATGCAATATTGTTGAAGAAATAATGAAGCAAATTTCACTATGGAGACTTTTTGAATTCATGTCCTTAGTATATGTTAAAAAAAAAAAACTCATTCTTTGCTGTTGAATCTAGAGGTCTAAGCCAAACTAGAATCAACTTCATTATAGTTAAACTCACTTTATCTTGGTTTCACTCTTGGAATTTGAATAGTAGGCTTCTCAATGCAATATATAGTTGAAGAAATAATGAAGCAAATTTCACTATGGAGACTCATTGAATTCATGTGCTTGTATATGCTAAAAAAAAAAACTGAGTAGATGACAAATTTCACTTTATTTTCCACAGCTTAAGCTTTATTGAATGGACAAAAGGTAGGCCAGTCAAACAAAAATAACCTGGTCAGTAAGTAGTACAACTTTGTTAATAGAAATTGAATAACTTTCAGTTTAGTATAAGAGATTTTATTTTTCTGAGCTATTAACTGCTTAATTTAAAGAATTTATCCCAACCCCACAAAATATATTTAGGTACATGACGTGACAAGTTGCTAACTGAATCTAACCAATTACTTATAAAAAAAGACAGACGTGATTGACTATTCCAATGAACTAAGTCTAAGTCACCAATATTGAAAATTCATCTGCCACAGTAATGAGATAAGAATTTAAACAATCAAATGAAACTAGTGGAAAAACAAAAGAGGAAGAAACCATGAGTGACATTAAGCATCAAAGGCTGCAAACTAATGGAATTTGGATGCACATAGCAGAGAAAGGGCAAGGCCCTCTTGTTCTCCTTATTCATGGCTTTCCTGAGCTGTGGTCTTCATGGACTTACCAGATAAACCACTTGGCTGAACATGGTTACCATGTGGTTGCACCAGACATGAGAGGCTATGGTGACTCAGATTGTCCCCTGGACCCAGCCTCATACACAGCTTTCCATCTTGTTGGGGACTTAATTGGCCTTTTGGACCAGCTTGGAGAAGAAAAGGTACTGTCCCTAACATTGCCAAAATGTCCTTGGCATTTTGATGCACATATTGAATTCAATACAGAAAATTGTACAAATTTTGGTAGTTTTTTTTTTCCCCTGAAGTGTAAATAATGTTATTTAACTTGAAACTATATCCTTAAAAAGGGGGACAGATGTCACAGGGCCATAAGTCCAATGCCTAATCGAACGAGGATCCTCTCAATTTCAAGTGAAATGGAGTAAATTTTGATATAGTTAGAAGGGTATCATGAAAATAATTAATTGTGTGGCCAAGTTTTGTTAGGCCATAATAACTTTATTTCCTAACTCCTGCCTGCCTTGGCTAAAAGCCTAAAACGATGCTCTACCAAAACAAAGAGTTGGAATACTTAAAAACATAAATTGTACCCCATTTTGTATTGAGAACATGAAAGCTATTTACATTTTGCATACATACATTCTTTACTATTTTATTCTTACATACATTCAATTTCTTCACTGGTGTTAGAAATATTTACATTTTGCATTTAAAAAATGTATTCTTGAACAGGCATTTGTGGTGGGGCATGACTGGGGTGCAAAAATTGCTTGGGACCTTTGCCTCTTCAGACCAGATAGAGTCAAAGCACTTGTTAACTTAGGGGTCCCATACCGGCCACGCTCAATCGAATTCAAACCTACTGAGTTCATGTCCAAAAAATTTGGAGAAGGATTCTACATTTCTCAATTTCAGGTAAAAAATGCCAAGAACTATTTTTCGTTATGTACGAAAAAATATATATCAATTCTGTTAGCGATGTTAGAATAATAGTTACATGATTAAATTCTGTCTTTACTATTAATTTAAGCTTTTGGGGTGACCGGTACAATATAAAGTATCATGTAAAATTGTTGGCTTTTACAATATTGCAGGAGCTAGGAAGAGCGGAAAAATCATTTTCTACATATGACTGTTTAACAGTGTTGAAGAAATTTTTATTGGTCAATGGTCCAGAACATCTAGCGGCTCCTCCTGGTGTTGAGATCATAGATTTTCTTGAAACCCCATCTTCTTTACCTCCATGGATTTTTGAGGAAGAGCTTCAACTTTGTGCTAACAAGTTCCAAAAATCAGGTTTCACTGGGGCCTTAAACTACTACCGTGTCATGGACTTGTAAGTTCACATTCAATCTTAGGTTCAAATCACATAAAAACAACAACAACCAAGTCTTAGTACTAAAATTTTGGAGTCAGTTATGAATCCTTAACTAATTACTAATTAGTCACAGTGAGTCATATGTATTCTTTTTTATCATTCTATTCTATCTGAAGTCATTTATTAACAAAATAAAAATACACCATTGTATATCAATCTTATGGCTAAGATATTTTGCTTGTGTTGCTAAATTGTGATGCCATAAATATATGTAGGAACTGGGAGCTTCTTGGACCATGGCAGGGAGCCAAAATCACAGTTCCAACAAAATTTATAGTTGGGGACAAGGATGTGGGATTTCATTCATTTGGGACCAAGGATTATGTAGAGGGAGAGGAATTTAAAACCCTTGTGCCTAACCTTAAAGTGGTCATCATTGATGGGCACCATTATATCCAGCAGGAGAAAGCTGAACAAGTTACTAATGAAATCCTATCCTTTTTCAATGACGAGTCTCTTGCTTAATCAATAATTTATTTGTATGTCACAAACTGAGGAAAAACTTAAGTAATAGATAGTGATACTATTTCTTGTTAAGGTTGGGACTTGGTGAATGTGTTGACATGTACTGTGTTTTGTTCCTATATTATTATAATACGTGCTGATGACTCCATTTTTAATGGTAAAGGCCTGCAATTTTTTGTGACTAATGACTAGCTATATGCACAAAAATTGTGTTATGATGATTACTCAGTGGAGGTTGGCAAATTACAGTGAAGTATATAACTATATACTAATAGATGTGGTTACCACCTAGCTGCTATGAGTGTCCAAATTTGATCTCTTTTTTGTATTTTCCAGCATTGTCTGGAATCTAAGTATTATGATTATTTATAAGACATCCAACAAATCTCTACTTTTATAATTGTATATAATACGTACTTTTAAAATAAAATAAATTCTTTTGAAAAAAAGTGTTATGGTGATTTGAACAAAAATATTCACTGAGGCTATAAAAAGCCCATACTGATATTTAATATTTCCGGATTTTGGGCCCATGTGTACGTGGATAAAATTTTCACGGCACAAAAGAGGCCAATAGTTGGCTTTGAAAATTTGTGATTGGTCAATGAATACACCACGAATATGAAAGGATATGCCAAGAGCTAAATGATTTTTTTTTTTTTTTTTGTTGAGAAAGCCAAGAGCTAATTGTAGTTGCTAATTGGTGATTTCCATGGTTTCTTTTAGAATTCATCTTTCACACACCACCAGTGAGTGTTAGTGAAAAAATAACCCAATAAATACCTATTATACTATTATAGGAGAGAGTAAAACTGGCATATTGCCCACAATTTAGTGATTTACATGCTATATAACCATGAAAGTTTATTACACCAGTGATGGCCATCATTTCTTAAAGAGTTCATATTTACTGCACCAGTAATGGAAATGGGTTTTAATTTATTTGGCCTATTTTAATTTCGTGTTCAGTCTCATACATTTCTTTCTTTAATATATGAATTCAAGGTTGAAACTATTTAATGGGACATTTCCAAATTATCACATTATTAATAAATTGATAGGATTTCATTTGACTCAATGGTCTAATTTTTTTTCCCAAAAAGTAATTTTTGCACCAAGCAAAGGTATCATAAATCTACCCTATAAAGTTTCATGACACCATTCTATTTTGAAGTATGAACACCTTTTCAAGTTTAAAACATAATGGCAAGGGCTTTATAATTGAATTGGCATTTCTCTATACACAAAATACTTGAGAGTCTAAGGGCAAAAAAGTTCAAGTTACGGAATTAGCAGCATATTGTAACTATCTAAAAAATAAGTTTAAAACATAACGGCAGAATTTAAATACACTTCTTTAAATATTGCAATTAAATTTTCTAATTAAACTCAAATATGTAATTATATAGATTAATAAACAATTCGATTATTTTATTATTATAATTTGATAGTTACAAGTGCGAGTTGAATCATAAATAACTCCGATAAAAACATATAAAGGTATAAATTAGTTAACCTTCAAGACTATTGGACGTATGATTCAATTTAATTGTTGTTATAGGCCAATTTGATAGCTTATATCAATTTAATCAACACAGCAAACATCAATTGAGAAATTGTAAATAAGTTTTTATACATAACATAAATTCAAGCATCTCTTTTGTATCAACATGACAACATCCCCTATAAGAAAATTGAGAGAGACAACCAAAAATTATAGTACAACCAAAAAAACTATGATAATCTGATTGGTCTCTTTGTAGTCGTGGCATGTCAAGAAGATTTTTGAATCACTTCATGATGAGAAACTAAAATCACTTCATGATGGGGATACAGAGCAAACAAGATCCCCAGGACTACCAAATAAACAAGAAACCCATAAGCATGGGCTTTGTTTTCTTTTCTAAGTTCTGATGAGAAACCAAAAATCTGCAGAAAGTGGCAGTGCCCAAAAGTGAAGGTTAGGTTAAAACCAAAAACCAAAGCTCAATGTAAAGACAAAAAAGCCTCCGAGACTTTGCTTCCACTGTGGGTCCCACCCATTAGCCATTATCAATTGGGTCCCATCCATGTCACAGGTGACATCAAAAACCAATGGAACTGATCCCCACACACACACTCATCTTAACCCCATTGGGAATCAGTTCCAATAGTTTGATTCTAAAGCTAAATTTGGGACCCACCTTCCATACCCACAAGTTTAATCACTGATCAAGAGTCAAGACAAACCCCCACTAATCATTTGATCATGACCACACACGTGTCATTTAAGCCTTATCTATGGCCCACTTTTCTTCTTTCTTTTTTTTGCCTGCTTGTCAACGGGCTAAACCAAAAATTTTCCCCTTGATTAAAACTATATATTAGTAAATTTATTATACAGTGATTACCGGATAATCAGTATATAAATTGGGTTTCGTACAGTTGGCAATTTCACCTATTATTTGTTAATTAATATAATGAATTGGTTGAATTTTTTTTTTTTGAGAAATGAATTGGTTGAATTAAAAACCCACTTATATGTTTCAAAATAATGTACATAGTTTATATATATTCATATAAAATCAGAATTTTAAATTGTAGGTGGATTGTATTTTGGTTTTTATGCAGGGTCTAATGCCGGCGGGGCCTTTCCCATTGGCCATTGGCCCCATAAAATTTTAATTATTATTACTAATAATTAATTTTTAATTCTAGACTTTTGCGTACAAGACTCACTCAACCAACAGACAATATGTTTAAGCTAATCGATATAGGCACTCCTATCATGGCAAACATTTAAAAATAAAAAATAAAATGGTACTGATGTACTATCATCTTTCATGGCATACCTTTTTTTGATGAGAATACTAGTACAGTCGTACAGACTTAATCAATTGTAGAAGATAGCTCATATGTAGATTTAAGAGTATATGAATACCTGGAAGTCGAACAATTATTGTAGCTCTGTTCCACAACTCATTCACAAAACCACTCATTTAGCCATTGAATTCTTCTACTCTGCATATTCTTTAAAACATTAAAAAAATTATATTACCGAAAAAACATATTTTGGCAATCTTCCTTATAGTCTTTTATCACTTTAAACACGGATAGGAGTTCTTTTAGTAATTCAGGTAGAGCTGGTAGAGGGGAGATCTTTAGTAATTTTAATGGGTTTTGGTTAAAAGATTTTTCTATTCACCTAGTAACAAGTAACAACTACCAATAACGTAGCAGAATTAGAAAACTGTTCATTTTGGTTTAAATCTGGCTTGAAATCTAGGGTTTACACATATTAATTTACAAATAGATTCTATTTGGTTATGCAATGGCTGACACATGGGGTCCGTTTGGATAGCACTTATTGTTGCTGAAAGTTGATAAAAACTGATTGTTGCTGAAAACACTGTAGCAAAATAATTTTTAAATGTGTGAATAGTATTGTGGGACCCACTTTTAATATTAAATATTGCGTGAACAGTACATGCACAGTGATTTTTTTCTCTCAAAAGTCAACAAAACCGACAAAAAAAGAACTTGCGTTTTCAGACCTGCGTTTCCTCTCCAGCTAGTGTGCGTGGGTCCCCCAGTGCAAAACGTGGAACGCTGAATTAAATAACTAACCGTGCTATCCAAACCGGGTCATGATGGTGCTTATGTGCCACAACTTTATGTTTTAATTAATAATTGCCGGTCCCTTATCACTCGTGAGTGAATCATCCTTCCTGCTCACATATATTGGAAAGCTAATGGAGTGGCTAATGGACTAGCTAAAATGAGAAGCTTGCAAATGAATAGAATTTTTGTATATGAGTCTTGCCCGAGTTTTGTGTATACAAAATATCTCAGGGATGTTTGTCAAATTGACACTATTAGAAAGTGCTATGTAACAAACTATTTACTCTCTTAAACCATCTATTTGAATAAATAAAACTTTCCCTTTGTACCAAATATATATATATATATATTGTGTGTGTGTGTGTGTGTTAGGCTTTGTAACTATTATTTAAGAATAATTTTTTCTGAAATTGTTACTCAAAATGTTGTTTTGTTGTTTTGAGAGGACTGGGAACATCAAAATTGCATTTCCTAAAAGTGTTTTATATTTTTAGTTTAAGAAAAATAGACAATCGAAAATATTTTAATTGTAAGTTTTCTCTATTATTTTTTGAAATAAAAAATTAGAGAAATTATTTGCTAAAAAACAAAATCAAACATTCCTATGGTGTTATAGACTTATAGTGATGTTTGGTTGTTTTCTCAATCGTCATACTTATACTACTGGGCAATAATTGAAAAAGATTTGTGAGATTGAAGATTTTAATTTTAATTACAACATATCCACTGCATAGGGTCTGTTTGAATATCGCTTATTTTGTTGAAAACTAAAAACTTATTACTGAAAATACTGTAACAAAATAATTTTTAAAATGCAAGTCATTGTATCAAACTTATTGCTGCATTTTTCACAAGTTGGCTGGTCTGTGAACAGAGCTGTGGACCCAGATTTAAACTGCAAAACACAAAAACGCGTTAAGCAAACGCACGCACAGTCTACATTTGAGAAAATAATCAGAACCCAAATAAATTAAAGCATAAATAAACAATTATATTATTTATAATTTCTTAAAACTTTTGATAGTTGAGTTTTAATAGTGTTGATACCCATTTTCGCGACACATTTTTTACAAAAACGTGGAACGCTGAATTAAATAACTAACCGTGCTATCCAAACCGGGTCATGATGGTGCTTATGTGCCACAACTTTATGTTTTAATTAATAATTGCCGGTCCCTTATCACTCGTGAGTGAATCATCCTTCCTGCTCACATATACTGGAAAGCTAATGGAGTGGCTAATGGACTAGCTAAAATGAGAAGCTTGCAAATGAATAGAATTTTTGTATATGAGTCTTGCCCGAGTTTTGTGTATACAAAATATCTCAGGGATGTTTGTCAAATTGACACTATTAGAAAGTGCTATGTAACAAACTATTTACTCTCTTAAACCATCTATTTGAATAAATAAAACTTTCCCTTTGTACCAAATATATATATATATATATTGTGTGTGTGTGTGTGTGTTAGGCTTTGTAACTATTATTTAAGAATAATTTTTTCTGAAATTGTTACTCAAAATGTTGTTTTGTTGTTTTGAGAGGACTGGGAACATCAAAATTGCATTTCCTAAAAGTGTTTTATATTTTTAGTTTAAGAAAAATAGACAATCGAAAATATTTTAATTGTAAGTTTTCTCTATTATTTTTTGAAATAAAAAATTAGAGAAATTATTTGCTAAAAAACAAAATCAAACATTCCTATGGTGTTATAGACTTATAGTGATGTTTGGTTGTTTTCTCAATCGTCATACTTATACTACTGGGCAATAATTGAAAAAGATTTGTGAGATTGAAGATTTTAATTTTAATTACAACATTTCCACTACATAGGGTCTGTTTGAATATCGCTTATTTTGTTGAAAACTAAAAATTTATTACTGAAAATACTGTAACAAAATAATTTTTAAAATGCAAGTCATTGTATCAAACTTATTGCTGCATTTTTCACAAGTTGGCTGGTCTGTGAACAGTGCTGTGGACCCAAATTTAAACTGCAAAACACAAAAACGCGTTAAGCAAACGCACGCACAGTCTACATTTGAGAAAATAATCAAAACCCAAATAAATTAAAGCATAAATAAACAATTATATTATTTATAATTTCTTAAAACTTTTGATAGTTGAGTTTTAATAGTGTTGATACCCATTTTCGCGACACATTTTTTACAAGCCCGATTCAACCAAACCCAACTTTCTTGTGGGCTCATTCCATATATTATATTATATTTTATTATTTTAAGCATGGCCCAAGCCCATGCGACTTCTTAGGGGAAATTGAGGAAGTGTGGTTTGAAGGGTATGGGTCGGTTCCTTTTGAACCTTATGCATGAGCCCAGCTCATGCATGCTACCGAGTGGGCAAGGGACACTGGTATCACCTCTGGCTCACAGAGTAGGTTTTGTACTCAAAATTTCCACCTTAAAAGAGCCTTTATGCTTTGGCTGACTATGACCTAACTTTTCTGCTCTACCATTTTTTGGCCTAAAACATATAGTTGACCCTAAGTGGCTGGCCTTATCTACTGCAACAACCAAATGCAAACCCCAAGGGCTTGCCATGTCTAGGAAACATCAGTCCATGAATTCAGGCCACTCCACTTCCCAAATTATGTAAAAAGCAAGCCAACCCTCTTATCCAATTAAATCAAATCTGACCATAACCTCTTTGATTGAGACCTTGGGGTTCAAAAATTCTTCTATTGACCAAAAACCAATCACTTAGAGCACCTCATACTCAATACAAAAGGCCCCAATCATATTCAAAATGAACCAACCACGTTTTCCTCATAGAGCTAAAACTTGAGAGTAAAAGCCCACTGAGTCAAAAAATATTCTTACAATTCTAAACCTTAGGGGTGGAAATATGGGTACAGGAAAACCTTCCTTCTCTTTCTCACAATCTCTCTCAATTTCCTCTTCTCGCTGACTGCGGTTCAAACTTTCAGACATGTTATATTTTTATGTTTTTTCTATACTTTTGTTAAGCTCATTCAACCAGCTAACATTCTCGCAATTCTGAAGCAAAGGAGTGGAAATATGTGGATCGAACTTTTAGACCTGTTATGTTTTTATACTTTTTTTGCACTTTTGTTATTAGTATTTTGATTCTCTCTTGTCAAAGCACTATTACCCTTTTGTTCATCATACTTTTGGAATTTTGAGTTTGATTCTCCACAATAAACACTTCTAAAGAACCCAATGGGAGATTTGGACATTTTTCGTATTTTTCGCCCTTGTCGCAAAAACGTCCCCAACTAATAGTAAGGGAACCCATGAACCTTATTATTTGCCAATATGAGAAAATTAAGTGTGAAAGTTAAATTAGATGAATTATTTAATACAGGGTGAGGTTTGAGTCCAATGCCCAGTTGTACAAGACTCGTTGAGATAATGACATGTATCTACTTTTAGACACGTGTCACCATCTCAATGAGTCCAGTACACTAAATGTACTGGACTTAAGTCTCATCTCAGTGTACTAGACTTAAGTCTCACCCTTTTATATAATAGTGATTTATTTTTTTCGTCAAACTCTATTATGGATTTTTTACCATATTATTCATAGGCCCTTCTTATCTATTTGCAGTTCCTATTTGTAGAGAGTTGAAAATGCACTAATTAACGAATTTGTTAGTCCAAGTAGTACTTCCTCGGATTCTCACCAAAAAAAAGCATTAAATGCATAGGGTCCAGGGGGCATTGTCGCATGGACATTTTTTTTCTATAAAAAAGCACTATACCTATACTATATGAAAGAAGATTTTTCTCTTTAAACTAGACTTCTATGTAATTCAAAAATACTATCATTAATGAATGGTAAATTCTCTTAGAATTAAGATCATTAATGTTAAATAACAAATTTCATTTTAAATTCAAAAATAAAACTTCTAAAATTTAGGATTTTTTTTCCTTCATGTTCATTTTTTTATTCCCTATATTTAGGATTTTTTATTCATTTTTCGTCCGAATAAAAGTAAAATATCTCAATTTAAAAAATAAAAAACTAAGAGAACTTCTAAAATTTAACCTTCTTTCCCCCTCATGTTCATCTTATTTTTCCTACCAAAACTTTTTCTCTAAATCACTACACCACTTTCAAACACACAATCAAAAAAGAAATTATAGTCATTGCTTATTTTTAAAGTTTATTCTTTTTATTTGTTTGAAAAATAAAAATATATATTTCCAAATTATAATAGATTCAAATTATTAATTTTTACCCCAAAAATGAGAGTTAATTCATGCAGAATTCGAAAAGAGAGTTATCAGTAAGACTAATAATGAAGCTACCAAATTCCAAGGGGGCCGTAGACCGTTGGACTCGTGTTAATTCACGAGGACATTAATGAAGGCGCGTCTCGCGCACCGAAGCATCAAGCGCGGAACACTGAATGGACAAAGGACGCTTCATAAAGGAAAAGGATGGGGGCTCGAGCTGGAGGCGAGATCAACGCCACGTGTAAAGATCATAATCCGACCCAAGGAGAATCATCTCCAGTAAAGCGGTCCGAGGACAAACCCCTACTTACAGAAAAATAGAAGTGGTAGACAGAACCAAGGCATTGCATGGTCCTCGGACCCAAGCCTATGGTAAAACTATTCACACCGTTATACCTGGTACTAGACAGAACCAAGGTATTGCATGGTCCTCGGACTCAAACCTATGGGAAACTAGATACTTACAGAAAAATAAAAGTGGTAGACAGAACCAAGGCATTGCATGGTCCTCGGACCCAAGCCTATGGTAAAACTATTCACACCGTTATACCTGGGTACTAGACAGAACCAAGGTATTGCATGGTCCTCGGATTAAACCTATGGGAAACTAGATACTTACAGAAAAATAGAAGTGGTAGACAGAACCAAGGCATTGCATGTCCTCGACCCAAGCCTATGGTTAAACTATTCACACCGTTATACCTGGGTACTAGACAGAACCAAGGTATTGCATGGTCCTCGGACTCAAACCTATGGGGAAACTAGATACTTACAGAAAAATAGAAGTGGTAGACAGAACCAAGGCATTGCATGGTCCTCGAACCAAGCCTATGGTAAAACTATTCACACCTGTTATACCTGGGTACTAGACAGAACCAAGGTATTGCATGGTCCTCGGACTCAAACCTATGGGAAACTAGATACTTACAGAAAAATAGAAGTGGTAGACAGAACCAAGGCATTGCATGGTCCTCGGACCCAAGCCTATGGTAAAACTATTCACACCGTTATACCTGGGTACTAGACAGAACCAAGGTATTGCATGGTCCTCGGACTCAAACCTATGGGAAACTAGATACTTACAGAAAAATAGAAGTGGTAGCAGAACCAAGGTATTGCATGGTCCACTCGGACCCAAGCCTATGGTAAAACTATTCACACCATTATACCTGGGTACTAGACAGAACCAAGGTATTGCATGGTCCTCGGACTCAAACCTATGGGGAAACTAGATACTTACAGAAAAATAGAAGTGGTAGACAGAACCAAGG